>NW_024753408.1:0-19665 GCF_018991925.1 Homarus americanus
GCTGGTATGCCTTTATTATATTTTCTAAGGTTAAAAATTTTTGTTTTCAGAGAAGACAAATTTATAAACGCCCCAATTTCAATATGTTTTATAGTGAGACGGTCGTATTGATGGCAAATGTTGGAAAAGGTGTTAGAGTATTTATAAGTTAAAGTAAAGTTAAGTTAACCTAACCTAGCATAAATTATCACTTGCCGTGGGCGAACTTACTATTACTGAGACGGGGGAAGCTGCTGTGAAGTCCTCTATATTAGCCAAAATATTGTATCATATACGCTTAAGGCACATTTTCATTAAATAATCAAACTCCAGCTTCCAATGAACTTGTTTTATTATGCTCCTAATTCAGCCAAATGGAAGTTTACCAAAACGAAATAATGTAATTGGTGATGAAAAATTAGAGCCTGCAGTATTTTACATATTATATCATGATCCACTGTATGAAAGGTGTTTTTGTATGTAATATTATACCATCCTTGTGATAATGCCCTCCCAGTGAAATTTGCCTCTACCCATTTTGATATTTCTAGGCATAAACCTCCCCTGTTTATATTTTCCAGATAGAAACTCACTTATAAAACTGCCACAAATTGGCATTAAATAACTTAAATGGTCTTACTTTATTAATATATGCAACATAAAGTTTTGAGATGATTTTCTCCCAGTGATATTTGCCTCTCCATATTAATATTTATAGGCAAGAACGACGCCAGTTTATATTTTCAAGATATAAACTCACTTATAAAACTGCTAAAAAGTTGCATTAAATAACTTAAATGGACTTAATTTATTAATATATGCAACAAAGTTTTGAGATGATTTTCTCCCAGTGAAATTTGCCTCTATCCCTCTATCCATATTAATATTTCCAGGCAAGAACGTCACTAGTCTATATTTTCCTGACAGAAACTCACTTATAAAACTGCTAAAAAGTTTAATAAATTACCGTAAATGTGCTTACCAGATTAATACTAGCGTTAGTAAGACGGGATGACTACAACAGCTTGCCTTTGGCAATAACAATTGACAGGCAGCACAGCTTTTACGAAAGTCGTATTAGGACGGAACACAGCTTTTGCACTGTCATAATATGGGCCGTAAAACCAATAATGTAAAAAACAAAAATTTGTAAAATTACCAATACCTGTTTCTTTGTACGTTAATCATATTGACAAGAATTTTGTGTCATGACTTTACCTCCCCTCTCCCCCTCCCGTCTCCACTCCTCTCCCCCTCCCCTCCCCTCTCCTCTCCTCTCCCCTCCCTCTCCTCTCCTCTCCCTCTCCCTTTCTATTTTTATTATTTAAACGAGAACTTTGTCGGTATAATTTGCATATATCAATACCTTGTCTTTTGTCGCATTCCACAACTGCTCTAAATTATACTTACAAATTTATAATATGGCAGTATTTTTATTTAATTAGCTGTTGTAAACGCAGTTTATTTTACTCTTTACACGAAGACAGTTATAATGTGATTGAAGGCTAATTTATCGTACCAATGTTGACAACTAATGTTGGAAACGGAAGAAGTTCTCAGTTATCACAACATAAGGCAATACCTAATGTGTGAAAATACTGTTAAAGTTTGCCTTATACTACCAATTTATAACTTTATTTTAGTTGTTTTATCACCTTTAATCTTAATTGGTTCCATAATAATACAATAACAGGTAATTAAAGGTTCAGGAAACATAAATACAACTTTTAAAATATTTTCCTCAGACCTCCCTACGGTGGCCTGACGGACTGGTACCACCGTCTCGCTCCGTGGTTGTCAGGTCCAGGCTCACCCGGACTGATCACCCGAGTGGGTCTTATAATATTTGCTGACCTTGGATTAACCTCCTTGGTGGGATTAATACTTAACATTTGCTGACCTTGGATTAACCTCCTTGGTGGGATTAATACTTAATATTTGCTGACCTTGGATTAACCTCCTTGGTGGGATTAATACTTAACTTTGCTGACCTTGGCTTAACCTCCTTGGTAGGATTAATACTTAACATTTGCTGACCTTGGATTAACCTCCTTGGTGGGATTAATACTTAACATTTGCTGACCTTGGATTAACCTCCTTGGTGGGATTAATACTTAACATTTGCTGACCTTGGATTAACCTCCTTGGTGGGATTAATACTTAACATTTGCTGACCTTGGATTAACCTCCTTGGTGGGATTAATACTTAACATTTGCTGACCTTGGATTAACCTCCTGGGTGGGATTAATACTTAACATTTGCTGACCTTGGCTTAACCGCCTGGGTGGGATTGATACGAAACTTGGTGTGTTGGGTTGGATTGGCGTGTTGGGGTGGTGATCCTGGTGTGTTGAGTTGAGCTGGTGTGTTAAGTTGGCCAACACATCAGCTCAACCCGACACACCAATCCATCCGCCGGTGTGTTGAGTTGAGCTGGTGTGTTGAGTTGGCCAACACATCAGCTCAACCCGACACACCAATCCATCCGCCGGTGTGTTGAGTTGAGCTGGTGTGTTGAGTTGGCCAACACATCAGCTCAACCCGACACACCAATCCATCCGCCGGTGTGTTGAGTTGAGCTGGTGTGTTGAGTTGGCCAACACATCAGCTCAACCCGACACACCAATCCATCCGCTGGTGTGTTGAGTTGAGCTGGTGTGTTGAGTTGGCCAACACATCAGCTCAACCCGACACACCAATCCATCCGCCGGTGTGTTGAGTTGAGCTGGTGTGTTGAGTTGGCCAACACATCAGCTCAACCCGACACACCAATCCATCCGCCGGTGTGTTGAGTTGAGCTGGTGTGTTGAGTTGGCCAACACATCAGCTCAACCCGACACACCAATCCATCCGCCGGTGTGTTGAGTTGAGCTGGTGTGTTGAGTTGGCCAACACATCAGCTCAACCCGACATGCCAATCCATCCGCCGGTGTGTTGAGTTGAGCTGGTGTGTTGAGTTGGCCAACACATCAGCTCAACCCGACACGCCAATCCATCCGCCGGTGTGTTGAGTTGAGCTGGTGTGTTGAGTTGGCCAACACACCAGGCCAACCCGACGTGCCAATCCATCCGCCGGTGTGTTGAGTTGAGCTGGTGTGTTGGGTTGGCCAACACACCAGCCCAACCTGACACGCCATTCCATCGCCGGTGTGTTGAGTTGAGCTGGTGTGTTGAGTTGGCCAACACACCAGCCCAACCCGACACGCCATTCCATCCGCCCGTGTGTTGAGTTGGCCAACACACCAGCCCAACCAGACGTGCCAATCCATCCGCCGGTGTGTTGAGTTGAACTGGTGTGTTGAGTTGGCCGACACACCAGCCCAACCCGACGTGGTAATCCATCCGCCGGTGTGTTGAGTTGAGCTGGTGTGTTGAGTTGAGCTGGTGTGGTGAGTTGAGCTGGTGTTGAGCAGTCAGTTTGTTTAAGGTAATACAGTTAGTTTAGAGTGGTAGTCACATTTAAAGTCATACAATCAATATAAAAGAATACAGTCAATTCAAAGGCCTACGGGCGGTCATTTTAGAGTGGCAGTCAATTTTATATGACACGGAAGTAATTATCGTTTCGCATTCAGTTGTAGATGACACACCTGTCCTGGTTAATATGCGCCTGTAACTGTACCTGTAACATAACATAGTAATTACTGTACCGTGTGGCATGTCACTTGTTTTTGTTTGGCTGTATCTTGCCATCAACTTCTGTGAGTCATTATAACTGAAACTCTTATTAAACTTGTACTGTTGAAGAGTCTTATTTATTTTATTTTATTTTATTTATTTTTTACTAATTATTTATCTCTTGACTTGTGTTGTGAATCAGCCGTCTTGTCGTATGTCGTGTTGTGTGTCGTATAGTATCTTGTCGTTTCTGAACAGCGTCGGGGTATACAGTACATGGTAAACAAGCTGTATATTATAAAATTTTATATAAACCTGTGGTCATATATGGAACATTAGGTGATTATATAACAAAAAAGTTAGTTAATCTGGCTGTATAATTAGGGGTGCCGGAACAGAGATAGTGATGGGTAAATTTGAGGGTAGGAGAGATAGTGATGGGTAAATTTGAGGGTAGGAGAGATAGTGATGGGTAAATTTGAGGGTAGAAGAGATAGTGATGGATAAATTTGAAGGTAGGAGAGATAGCGATGGGTAAATTTGAGGGTAGGAGAGATAGTGATGGGTAAATTTGAAGGTAGGAGAGATAGCGATGGGTAAATTTGAGGGTAGGAGAGATAGTGATGGGTAAATTTGAAGGTAGGAGAGATAGCGATGGGTAAATTTGAGGGTAGGGAGAGATAAGACAAATTTGAGGGTAGAGAGACAGATGGTAAATTTGAGGTAGAGAGATAGTGATGGGTAAATGGGAGGGTAGGAGAGATAGTGATGGGTAAATTTGAGGGTAGGAGAGATAGAGATAGTGATGGGTAAATTTGAGGGTAGGAGAGATAGTGATGGGTAAATTTGAGGGTAGGAGAGATAGTGATGGGTAAATTTGAGGGTAAGGGAGATAGTGATGGGTAAATTTGAGGGTAAGGGAGATAGTGATGGGTAAATTTGAGGGTAGGATAGATAGTGATTGGTAAATTTGAGGGTAGGAGAGATAGTGATGGGTAAATTTGAGGGTAAGGGAGATAGTGATGGGTAAATTTTAGGGTAGGAGAGATAGTGATGGGTAAATTTGAGGGTAGGAGAGATAGTGATGGGTAAATTTGAGGGTAGGAGAGATAGTGATCGGTAAATTTGAGGGTAGGAGAGATAGTGATGGGTAAATTTGAGGGTAGGAGAGATAGTGATGGGTAAATTTGAGGTAGGGGGAGAGAGATAGCAGACAGCAAATTCTGGAGGGCAGGAGAGACACAGATGGCAAATTTGAGGGCGGAGCGATAGTGATGGGTAAATTGGAGGGTAGGAGAGATAGTGATGGGTAATTTGAGTGTAGGAGAGATAGTGATGGGGTAAATTCTGAGGTAGAGAGATAGTGATAAATTTGAGGGTAGGAGAGATAGTGATGGGTAAATTCTGAGGTAGGAGAGATAGCGATGGGCAAATTTGAGGGTAGGAGAGATATTGATGGGTAAATTTGAGTGGCGGAGCGATAGTGATGGGTAAATTTGAGGGTAGGAGAGATAGTGATGGGTAAATTTGAGTGTAGGAGAGATAGTGATGTGTAAATTTGAGGGTAGGAGAGATAGTGATGTGTAAATTTGAGGGTAGGAGAGATAGTGATGGGTAAATTTGAGGGTAGGAGAGATAGCGATGGGCAAATTTGAGGGTTTTATATAATATACATAACAGCCACAACAACACACAATAATAACCACGACAATAACCACAACATATAACAATATCCATTATAACAACAACACAAAAAACCCACAACAATAACAACGACGAACACAAGAACAACAACAATAACAACAACGAACATAAGAACAACAACAATAAACACAACGAACATAAGAACAACAACAATAAACACAATAACAACAAAACACGACAACAAACACAACATATAACAATATCCATAATAACAACACAAAAAACCCACAACAACAATAACAACAACGAACGTAAGATCAACAATAACAACAACGAACATAAGAACAACAACAATAACAACAACGAACAACAACAATAAACACAACGAACATAAGAACAACAATAACAACAACGAACATAACAACAACGAACATAAGAACAACAACAATAAACACAATAACAACAAAACACGACAACAAACAGAGCAATAACGTCACCAATAACCACAAACAACAATATGTACTATCACAACACATCCAATGCTTCTACGAGACCTCCAGTGCTCCGATATAACCTTCATAACTTAAAGAGACCTTTACCACATCCACGAGACCTCCAACACTCACACAGCACTCAAGCCAAGACGTCAGGGGATTAAGTTGCACTCTGGCTGGGGAGAGAGTTGCCGCGTGTCCGTGAGGTGACTGCCACGTTTTTGCACTGGCTTTTCCGGGAAGTCGAGGTTGGTGCCCTTTACGTGTGTGTGTGTGTGTGTGTGTGTGTGTGTGTGTGTGTGTGTGTGTGTGTGTGTGTGTGTGTGTGTGTGTGTGTGTGTGTGATAGACAGTTCCTCATCGCGACAGGAGACGACTTGTGGTAGTGTAATGAATGGTGTATATTAGAACAAAATATATAATGTTGCTATTACCGTTTGTTTTTACTATTGATACAATTATTATTATTATTATTATTATTATCACAAGTAGTGGTAACAGCAGTAGTAGGGAGTCTGAGTGTCTAACCTAAATTGGCACAAATGAATCCAATATATATCCAGAAAGTCTAATTAGTTCATGAGTAAATGGATCAATAATCAAATGACAAGACAAAGATGAAAGATAATTTTATAAGAAACGGCGATAAAAAAATCGAGAAAATAATAATAATAATAATAATAATAATAATAATAATATAAGCTAATAAATAAGCTAAAATTTTACACCCTCTTAGAAGAAAAATAACCCGGTATATGCCGAAGCTATACAACGTAAACAATCTTGTTCTCAGGTAAACTTCCCACCTGTCCTGCCTCATTAATTAACCTGGTAACCTTGATCTCTCACTCTCACGCGGGAAAGGCATCCAAGTCCCTACCTGGGTTAATCTTTAACTTGGTGACACTATAAAATGGACGGGAACCTTCAGCACACCGGCGAGAAGGATCCCTAGGAGGTAATAGCGACTTGAACTGGGGGCCTTCAGGACGCCGCCGAGAGGGTCTTCAGTTAGCCACGTTCACTCCTTAATATGTGTGGAGAAAAACTTCCTCTTCAATACATCACGGTGCGTGTGATGATGATAATAATAATAATAATAATAATAATAATAATAATAATAATAATAATAATAATAATAATAATAATAATAATAATAATAATAATAATAATAATAATAATAATAAAATTACAATAATAAAAATGTAAAAATAAAATCTGAAAATATAAATAATAATAACTCGAAATCTTGAAAAAAAATCATAAAGAAAACACCAAAACCGAATGAAAACATCGTCTGAGTGTTTGGAGGCCGAAAAAATCATAAAGAAAACACCAAAACCGAATGAAAACATCGTCTGAGTGTTTGGAGGCCGAGAAGTAAACAAAACAAACATTCGACCTACTCCACAAAGACGTGTGTACGTGGTTATACTCGACCTACTCCACAAGTGGGCTATAATTAGCTAGTGACGTAGGTAGTAGGTAGATAGGCAGCTACCAAACAGGGAGGTACTACCGCCTGGGAAGATATTGGTAGCATAAGGTGTTGTTTAATGGTAGACCCTGCTGCCATATGGCATCACGAAAATTGTGACCAAGTTCCAGGTTGCTGATCTGACTTTCTGCCTCATTTACACACAATTGCAGGGTCTTAATTATTTCTCTTAACATTGACAACATAACATACATATATATTGTTTCTCACTCTTTATCCTTTTTATTTTTTTTTTTTTATTTCTTTATGGTTCTTTATTATGATTATTGCAATTATTATTATTATTATTGTTATTATTGTTATTAATATTATTATTATTATTGTTATTATTCTTATCATTATTGTTTTATTATTTTTTATTTTTTTTTTATTTTACTTATCTGAATAATAATAATAATTATTATTATTGGTATTATTATTGTTATTATTACATTTTCGCCCCCCAGGCCCCGATGTGGGTCAGTGACCTGTGCCCGGGTGGGCTAATACCCGTAAAAAAAAAATGCCCAGATATATGTGATATACTATACGTACTTAGTGGTGTGTTCAAGGGCAAATACTCAACTAACAGTGTCGGCTATTATTAGGTGGTGACATACACTGTACAGGGATACGCTTCATGTAACCCATCATTAACGGCATGGAGGTGAGCACGCACACACACAGATAGGCTTTTTTGCATTCAGCTGATGAAGAATAGTTAACAAAGCCTAGTTGTTGTTGTTGTTTTGTGGTCGAATCAAGCTGCCCCGGACAACCAGTTCAACAAATATACATCACTGTTGTTGCTCATTATTACATTAACTGTACATGGTGTCTTAAAATACTAAATATCATAGTCTTCATCTTCCCGAAGCAATGAGGAAGATAATGAGTCGCATAAATAGACATTAATAATCGTCTGATCCTGTCTTACTGTAGTGACGCTGCAACGTGCTTAACATTGGCATAAATTTTATGAATAAAAAAAGACTTAAGTTTACCTTTCTTTCGCTTCATTTATGATCCTCCTTATCAATTGTATGTGCGTGTAAAAATAATAATAATAATAATTAACGGTTTATTAAAAGAGCTTGGCAGCCAGAAGGCTGAAAATATACAGTTACATATTTGGGGAATGGGTTACGAATTACAAATAATATACAAGTAACATAAGTGACACAAATAAGACATATAATAACTAGATGGGAAAAGCTCAAACTACAGTTCATGTCAACATAGTGACAGTGTGTGTCTGTGTCTGCGTGCGCATGTACGTGTGTGTGTTCAGCTCACTAATCTGACTATAAACGCTGCGATTAATTATCAACCAGAACACACTAAACACACACAAAAAAAGAAATGAAAACAAAATAATACAAAAATAAATTGTCATAGTCGAAGGTGCAGTCATCGATATAAAGTACTCGGTCTACTAATTCTGAACTATTGACAGAAAAATACGAGACAAATAAGCCGACAAATTGAGCCATTAAAGGTCTCTCATGAACTTCTGCCGCTACAGTAGGGATAAACACTAGTAATTGATATACTGGTAAAATAAAACCCCCACACACAGACCACCGAACTAAAAGCTTCCGGCGATAAATAAATTAATATATCAGGTAATTTAGATAAAATTTCGATAAAGTGATAATTTATATACATTTTTATATATTTTTTTTAAATTTAAACTTGACTGCAAATAAGAACTATCATATGAATAATCACACTGTAAAATATAAATAAATAGCATAATTATTTACTTAATATTTTTTAACTTTGCCCTAAACTTTACAAGGGAACTTTACCGGGTACAACTGGACGGTCTCCTACGCTACATGACTCTGAACACACGAGAGAACTAAACACAGAACTCACGATTCTTCTTCATATGTGTATTGTGTTTTATATATTCATTTATTGTCTTATTCTCTCTATGTTCAAAATATTCACTGGGGGTAAAAATAACAGCACGGATACAACACACTAATAACTAATCCCGTTATTTTTTAGCACGAAAGAACCATCATGGCCGGCACTGTATACTAAAAATCACCCACTTTCCCCAGATGCAAAGTTAGGTACCAATTCACAGATGGGTGAACTGGGAATCCACTAAGTGCAAGCCAATAATCCTAGGAATATGAAGCGAGAATTGTATCTACTCAGCCACAGCTCACCTCTGGTCGGCAATAATCCGCTAAAAAAAGTCTTTTATCTTTACATAGAGGGAACATAATGATGTACAACTCGTGTCAAACGCTGCATTAGGTTACGTCGTATAGTTTAGTACAGTAAAATAAAAAAAAACCTTGAACAGAGGAGCGACGGTCAGCTGAAAGTGAACCAAGTCGATGTGCCATTGTAGTTTGATGTCCACCCTCACTACGCACGACCAGAATCTACATAATACTCAATAAACAACGACTAGACACGAGGCCTGTTAGAGGGGTTATTCTTTACTCTTAAATCTATCAAAAGCTCGAGATTAGCAAGACCCAGAGAGGGCGAGGAGAAGACTACGAAGAGGTTAAGGGTGAAAAGGGCTGGAGGAACTGTAAAGAGAGAGAGAGAGAGGCGACCTGGGTTAAGGACTAAGGAAAGGAAGTGAGTGGGATAAGGGAAAGAAAGGGCTGAGTGAAGGGGAAACAGGGCCGTGGAAAAGGGGTAAAATGAGGAGTGAGAGAAGGGCTACAGGAGAAAGTGAGGCCTGAGAAGAGGGGTTAGAGTAAGGGCTAGGGAAAGGGCTAGAGTGAGGATGGAGAGAGGGACAAGTCATATCTATAGAGAGGTTTTGGAGAGGGTTATGGAGAGTGCTGAGGAAGTAAGAGGGGCTAGTATTGAGGGCTAGACTGATGGGGGAGAGGGGAGAGGGCTAGGGAGAGGGCTAGGGAGAGGGTTAGAGAGGGGAGAGAGCTAGGGAGAGTGTTAGAGAGGGGAAAGGGCTAGGGAGAGGGTTAGAGAGGGGGAGAGGGACTTCAGGGCGCTAATGGTGGTCGCTACGATGAGGCTCCGTGGATATTTGTCGTGTGTTTCAGGACGAGAAATTGCAGAGACCTACCACCAGCTGACGGAGGCGTTGAGGCTTGTGTACGGAGGAGGAGAAGAAACGGAAGATAGAATAAGAGGGGGAGAAACAGATGATGGAGCAGGAGGAGAAACAGAAAATGTAAGAGGAGGAGGAAGATCAGCGGCAAGAGCAGTATGAGGAAGAGGGGGAAGATTTGGTGGAACGAGAAGGAAGACAGGATGGAGACAAGAGGCAAAAAATGAGTTAGAGAATTGATAACTGGAGAGAAAACAAAATTAACAGGCGCAAGATAGAGGGAAGAGGAGAAAGAATAAAAAGAAAGGGAGAAAAATATTGAACGTCGTAAAAATTAAATATAAAAAAACAAACAAGAGAGAAATAGAATAAAAGATGAAAGGAGAAGAACGAGGAGAGGCAGAAAAAGTGAAGAAAAAACACAGAGATAGAGAGAAAGAAGGAAAAAATAGAGAAGGAAAAATCAGAGAAAAGAAAAACAATAACTGAGGAAAAGAACAAAAATGAGAAAAAAAGAGAGAAAGAAAGATAGAAAAACAGATTTATATGGGATTTTTTTTTGGGGGGGAGGAAAGGGAAGGGAAGGTTCCAAGTTTCATTGAATTGTTCCTAATGTGAGTAAGCCAATCCCACATATTTAATGGCGTTTGTAACAATTTGTCTCAGATCAAGCACCTGGAGAGTTTAATTTTGTTAATCTTTTGTTTTCTTTCATTTTTTCTTTCGCCCTTCTTACTGCTTTCTTCGTATTTTCTTTTCTAGTCCTCTGATCAGTTCTCATTATAACCACAGAATATTACCAGAAATGTTTGGTCTTTTATATTTTTTCTTCGTTTTTTAATGACTTTTACTTATTAGGTAACTTCTTTTCAAAACTTTTTGAACACACAGTGCTCGTTCAAACGTTGACCCATTCTAAACTGCTCACACACGAAAGTTCAATATATGTCCTGTACTTTACATTCCAACGCTTCAATGGTTTTGTAAGTTATGGTCTACGCTGCAGTATAAAATATTAATTATGTACTTGCATGGGTGGAGAGAGAGAGAGAGAGAGAGAGAGAGAGAGAGAGAGAGAGAGAGAGAGAGTATATGACACAAATATACGGAAAAGACTCCATAAAAAAATATAGATATTATATATACATTTTAGGAAACCATTAACTGAAGCAAAAAAAATAATTGACAAGACGATTAACATTTACGATTTACTAGCAAGAAATATGTGTTGAAAATTACAGATTACACAGACATAAATAACTGTATGAACTGGGGACAAGTTTGAGAATGTTTTGTGAGGAAGAAAAGTACAAATTGGGGAAAAAACAGCTTTGATATGAATAAATTACTGGATAAACGTAAATGGGAAAAAACGCGTCTTTAACTAGGAAAAAATGAAAGAATGGAAGGAAATTAATGTAAATATAACGTGAATAACCAAGAATGAAGAATAGAAGGATATTATTAGATGTAAAATATGTATAACCAGGAAAGAAAAAAAAATAAAGAAAAAATAATAAAAAATAGTGAATAACCGACGGAGAAAAAATTAATGAATAAAAATTGAAGACAAAATATATATAAAAATAATAAAAAATAGCATATAAAATAAAATAAAATAAATACGAATATATATCAGAATAAATTGAAACAAACTGATGTGAAAATAGATATCACGAGGAATTATTTTTAAATAAACCCGAGAAAAAAAAAGTTGTTCCATGAAACCTTTGAGAAAAATTAATTGATTTCCATAACTGCTAGTGGTACTATGTGAGTTCAGAACGTCATAGCTACACAAGTTAAAATTCAGAACTGATATTCACATATAATTTAGATTTTTTTTTTAGGTTACACTCAGTCATTTCTCCTAAAATAACTATGCTGAGAGAGAGAGAGAAAAAAAAGCTGAGTGTGTGTGTGTGTGTGGTGGGATGACGGATTGAACTAGCGACCCTCAGGTCAAGAGACAAGAGCCGTACCCACTCGACACCACACCTCAACTAACTAATCAATCTACACCTATCGTAGCCTATCTAACCTAACAGAAAATCTTACTTTACCAGAGAGTGGGACGGACACAAGTTGACATCACGGTCGTGTATGAACCAATCAGCGACCAGCTTTACCCACATACGAGTGGATCTTGTACGCAACAAGCCCGACTCAGGTTATAAAGCCAATAAAGAGTAACACTCTATTAGCACAGCTCACTTCAGATGCCATTAAACCTCGACCTCATAGCTGTAGGAGGACCTATCGAACCAATGAAGTTTTTCGCTGTTGATCACTGTTTATCTTCCTCCCCTTCTCCCTCTGCTTGACTAAAGGAGTCACTCACCTACTTCCATGGTCAGTTGGTCACTCACACGTGTAGATAGTCCAGTCAGTGCGGTTTGTAAGGTACGCGGTCACTCATACGAGCCCTTGATCATGTTGGTATTGTCTACGGTCACTCACTCAGTCATTTATACTTTCCTTCTCGTTATTTATGTCCCTCCTCCTCTTCCTCCTCAGCCTCTTCTTCCTCCTCTTCGTCCTCTTCTTCGTCCTCCTCCTCCTCTTCTTCATCTTCCTCCTCCTCAAACATGAGTTATGTGAGGATGTAAAGTCCTGGACACACACACACACACACACACACACACACGCCACATTTTCTCTAAAGTAATTATCATGATAAGTGTCAGGAAATAAGAAAAAATGTAAAAGAATAACAGATAAGAGAGTCACTAAAGATAACTCAGGTAAACAAGTGGAAGAAGAAGAATAGTTTAAATAGTTTATAATATTATTATTATTATTATTATTATTATTAAGAACGGTGACTAACCCCTTGAGGATGATGACTTAACCCCTTCAGAACGATGAATTAATCTAGCACTTACTGGGTTAAGATAACATATTCATAGGATTAACACAGTCATCGCCCATGGATTAAGTTAACATACTCAATGGATTAAAATTATCCTTACTCATTGGACTATTCCACTGTACTCAGGGGTTGGCATCGTACTAAAGGGGTTTAGATACCTTATTTATCAGGCTATTTGAGTACAATGAAATATTACACTAGAGCTTAAGATACCGTACTCACTGGGATCGTCTACTGCACTCAGAGGGCGACTCTATCATGCTGTCACTGGATCTTGCCACACTGTCATGCCCGTTCATCTCAGTTATTCACGGTTAGTCTTTGGCCATCTATCCTACCGACCTGTCCAGACCCTCTCACCACACACTCCTTCACTTCACCCACCACTCCCATCCTAATCTCATATATCCTTCAAACCTCCTTCCTTCCTTAAGGCTACTACGTGGATTAACAGGGTCCATCCTTAGCTTGTTCCGCCTCGCTTCCTGGACGTCTTCCCTGTACTAGTCTTGTTTCAGTGTATTTTGACCCAAGTTTGTTTTTAGTTTTCCCTCAGCAGCTAACCATCTTACCACCTACAGGAACGATAAAATACCTGATTTTAATCCGTCTGTATGTTTGTATATCCCCACGGACACTACAGGAAAAATCATGCGTACATTTTGGCACCAGTATCGCCGTTAAGAGAGCCAACACCCAGTTGAATATGTAAGTCACTAAACTACATAATTTCTCTATATGTTCTTTCAGGTTCTCTAGCAAAAACTACTCATAAACATATCTTCATCTACATACATACCTATTCCCCTTAACTTTCACAAGACCATTAAAACACTTCAATATTTTTCTTTGTCAATAATCCAATTGTTATTTACAATCTTTCATGATAAAAAATACTGGAAACTAATTCATATATGGTAGAATTTAATCTGTTTTTATGTTATTTAAAACAATCTTATTCCCCGTCTGCTCTGTCTTCCCCAGATTACTATGGCCATACTCAGTCAATGAACAACAAAATAGCAAAATGTTCCCCCACCATAAAAAAAAGAGTTTTTCTCAACGAATATTGCAAGTGGTTAACAGCTTAGGAAATTCTACTACCACTGATGCAGCCCGGCACACTGTGTGGTAGGGGGCGGGTGGGGGAGGGGGGAAGAGTGGTTGGTGGGAGAGGTGGGTGGTGGTGGGGGTGTATTAGTAGTTGGAGGAATACAAATTTTAGAAACAAGAGAGAGGGAGGGAAGTATGAAAGGAAGCAAGGGTCGTAGGCAACATGAGAGGGGGAATAGAGATGTAGGAGGCATAGGAAAAAGAAAACGGAGTTACTTGTTAAGGGAAAATTATGTTATTACCGACCGAAGACTTAGACTGAAATGGAAAATATTACGATTTTCATCTTAATCTGATAATTTTCTTTGTTTATTCTTGTGTCTTTACTTAATACATCTATAAAAATACTGTAGAGTTTAAGTGAGTGTTTTTCTGTCACACACACACACACACACACACACACACACACACACACACACACACACACACACACTCTACCACTACCCTCTGCCTCACACACGGGCACAATTTATATTCAAATGAGACCGGTAAAACGAAGAGAGCTGAGGGCGTATGACTGGCTTATGAATCAGTTGTCAGCGAGGGATGGGGAAGCACGATACCTCCTCCTCTCCCACCCTTTCCATCCTGTTCCATCCTGCCTCTTGTGGGTACATGATCCATCAGGTTTAAACGCGTGTGTCGGCAGGTAACAGACAATCACAGCTCCATGACATTAAAAGAGATGATGCTGATTTTATGTATACAGTTTAAGACACATATACTACCACGAGACTTGAAAACATGCAATAGCGTTACTCCCTCTTCTTAATTCTGTAGCGATTATATGTACGATTCTCTCTCTCTCTCTCTCTCTCTCTCTCTCTCTCTCTCTCTCTCTCTCTCTCTCTCTAGGAATACTATCGACTAGAACTTATTTTGTTATCTTTATGAAACTCGTAAATAAAATATAGTTTATTTAGAATGACAAAATGGACTGGCTTATTATTTTTATTATTATCTAAACAAAACTTACAGAAAATAATAATAAGAAAATAATGAAACTTTTCCTTCATCTAGTTAATTTATCTTACAATTACCTGGGTGCTTAAGCGGGTAATTCCGAGCAGTAATAAAAGGCGTAACCAGACCTTCATGTTCACTAATTACCGAGAACATCACTTATTTTTACGAAGACTCTAATTGTCTCGCTGTCTCTTAAGACTTCGTTACCACTTACCTTATTGGGGTCATAAATCTTCGTTTTTTTTATGGCTAACTATAAATATTGAGTAATGTATAAATGTCTATGTCTTACACCTGTCTCTCTTTGTGTGTCTCTGTATGTGTGTCTGTGTCTGTCTGTTTTTTTGTCTGTCTGTCTGTCTGTCTGTCTGTCTGTCTGTCTCTCTTTCTCATATCGTTAATCCCTTTATATCCCTGGATTAGCTTAATCTCTCTCAGTTTCCCGTTAACAGTAAAAATTCGAGTCATAACCTAAATGTTTATCCTGGCTCCGTTAACTGTTTTGTAATCGAGGGAACAGAGACTCCCTTCTAGGTAATCATTTCAACAGCAACACAACGGTAACACAAGTGAAGGTAGTTATTGAGTCTTAGGTAGGTTAAGGACCGTACATATCATGGAGGATTCCTGGCGCGTTGGGAAGCTCCTGTCCACCAATTCCAGGATTATCTCGCCAATTCCTGGATTATATCGCCAATTCCAGGATTATCTCGCTAATCGCCTGGAATCCAGACCCTGCGGACTCCATTCCCAAGCCAGACAAGGTTCATTGGAGACATTTCGTGTTTATAACTACCAAATGATCAATATATCCCTTCATTAAACAGTTTTAAAAGTATTTATTAAGGGATCAGCTTAAGCTTTAACTCCTAGAAAAGTATAGAAAGCTTGAGAAAATGGACTAGATCATAATTAAGCTCCCATGTCTTTAGGGATCAGCTTAAGCTTTAACTCCCTGAAAAAAAAAATAGACAAAATGGACTGGATTATAATTAAGCTCCCATGTCTTTAGGGATCAGCTTAAGCTTTAACTCCTAGAAAAGTATATAAAGCTTAACAAAATGGACTGGATCATAATTTAGCTGCCATGACCACCCGAGTAAGTAATGTTACGGTAGATAAACTCAATACTGTACTTGGAAACATCGATATGAGTGGACGATTATGAATGGACTCGGTCTTCCGTTACTCACGGTTCCAAGGAGAGCTAAGAGGAGCATTCATGTAGCGTGAGGTCCCTGGTGTAACGTGAGGGTCCTGATGTAATGTGAGGACCCTGATGTAACGTGAGGGCCCTGGTGTAACGTGAGGGCCCTGGTGTAACGTGAGGGCCCTGATGTAACGTGACGGCCCTGGTGTAACGTGAGGGTCCTGATGTAATGTGAGGACCCTGATGTAACGTGAGGGCCCTGATGTAACGTGAGAGCACTGATGTAACGTGAGGCCCCTGATGTAACGTAAGGGCCCTGATGTAACGTGAGGGCCATGGTGTAACGTGAGGGGCCCTGATCGCGTGGGGCTGATGTAACGTGGGGCCTGGTGCCGCTTTGTGGGGCTGATGCGTGGGGGCTGATGTGGGGCCCTGATGTAGCGTGAGGGCCCTGGTGTAGCGTGAGGGCCCTGATGTAACGTGAGGGCCATGGTGTAACGTGAGGGCCCTGATGTAGCGTGAGGGCCCTGATGTAACATGAGGACCCTGATGTAACGTGAGGATAAACAAAAATATAGACGATAAACTAATGATACCCAAGCTAAATTAATCTAATCTTAACATCATCTAACTTAATTTAGGTAAAGTTTGGTTACGTTGAGATAGCTAAAAACGGCTTCAGTGGAATCAAGTCAGTTTGATCGCATAATACACATTATGTATACTTGAATATACATGACATGAAATGACATGACATGACATGACATGACATTACATACGAATTACCAAAAAGTTATCTTTATTTTACAAAGGTGTCCTCAGCTACACATCCACAGTCAGCACTACACAGTCAGCTAAACTAGGAAGCTAATCGACAGCTAACAAGAGACACTTAACACTCGACACTCGACAGCATTAACGATAAGACATCAGCTTTTAACAGTGAACACGTTGTAATATGATGATATAATGTGAAAAGGAGAGAGAGAGAGAGAAAAGACATGAATAGACAGCAGAGAGATACAGAAAAAAATAGATAAAATAAGACAGATAGAAAGACACAGACAGACATATACCACATCACAGTCACCACCCACACCCCCTCCCCACCACCACCCCACACCCCCTCCCCTCCACCACCCACACCCCCTACCCACACCCCATCCCTCCCCCAACACCTCCCTCCCACACCCCCCCCTCCCTCCACCCCACCCCTCCCCACCCCACACCTCCCTCCACCCCCCTCCCACCCACCCCCTCCCCTCCACCACCCACCCCCACCCCTCCACACCACCCACCTCCCTCCCACCCCTCCCTCCACCCACCCCTCCCTCCCCCCACTCTCCCCCACACCCCTCCCCTCCCCCACCCACCCAACACCACAGCTCTATACACAGAGGGGCACCCACTAATCAAATCTCAGCCTCTGATTATTTTTCATATTCCCCTGAGATCAAATTTCCCCAACGCCTAATAACAATGAAGGAGGGAGGGAGAGTGGTGTTCTTGTTGTTCTTCGTGTTCTTGTTCTTCGTGTTCTTGTTCTTGGTGTTCTTCTCATCCACTAATACCATCTCAACCTGTCTATAGTTGTTTATTTCAAGGAAGAATAAAATAATTTCTCTGGACTAAAATGTTATGGAAAAGTTGACCCTGAAGAGTCACAGAAATGAATAGGTCAAAGGTTGTTTAGCTAGATATTTTTTCATCGTATTTTTTTTTCTAAAATTTTGTGTTTTGATTCAATTTATATTTTTGTTATCAGTATTTTCGTAATTATTTTATTTTTTATCGTTATCTTTCTTCGTTCTTTGTTTCGATTTTTCCTTTTAATTATTTGTTTATTTTCCTCTCTCTCTCTCTCTCTCTCTCTCTCTCTCTCTCTCTCTCTCTCTCTCTCTCTCAAGTACCAAAATATTTCTATAATCTGTATATTCCTCATTTCTCTCTTTTCCTACAAGTTGTTACAGTCAATTGATTTATTTAATTCTCTCACTCACTCTTTCTCTCTCTGACTCACTCTCTTTCTCTCACTCACTCTCTTTCTCTCACTCACTCTCTTTCTCTGACTCACTCTCTCTATGAATACTTGACTAAGCAGGACTCAATGTACCAGAACTTCACGAAAGTACACTATAGAAAGTTTACCAGAACATCACAACTACAGGTGAACTCAATGTACACTTTCAAGTACTCATTCGTTCGTGTAAACTAAGAACAATAAAAACCCAACCTTAGTACAGTAATTATCACCCACGTGGTGTACATTAACACACAAATTACACTTCATTGTACTTTACTATGTACTAATTGAACCTTACTAGTCTCTATTACCTCTTATAATTATTCACCGACTCAATTACCTTCACTAGATTAACTATATGACTAATTATTGCGTAGTTGGATCAGTCATAGTTACGAGTTATTGTTACGTTCAAGTCACTATTGGGTGTTGAGTCACTGTCTTTATTCAGGTTTGTTTGTTTTTGTTGGGGATGAGTAATATTTTATAGATATTTACTCATGATTCACGATCTTTTGTAGTGAGGATGAGTAATATTCACCCATCACAACACAGTATAGTGAGGAAGAGAATATCCTTTGAGACGAGAAATACTCATTATTGGATCAGCTTATCTTACTCACTGTTGAATATTAAATAATAATAAATTAATTGTTATTTAGGAAGACAGATTACGGTAAACCCGAGGAATATACCCGTATAATCTAGCAAGTTAAACCTGAGGAATATACCCGTATGATGGAGGTATATCTAGCAAGGTAAACCAGGGGAATATATACCATTATGAAGGTAAACTTAAGGTAAACCAGTGGGACGATGACTGTACACTACAATGGACCTAAATTATAGCAAGGTAAACCTGTACGCGAGCAGCAGTATATTCCCGGAAACTACTGATGCAAAGTGTGTGTGTGTGTGTGTGTGTGTGTGTTACCTGCACTTTCATCTTCTTTAATACCACGATTATGGAAGTTTGAAAGGAAGTGCGTTTACAGGTTTATTTATGCATGTGTGTGTGCGTGTGTGTGTGTGTGTGTGTTTGTTACCTGCACTTTCATCTTCTTTAATACCACGATTATGGAAGTTTGAAAGGAAGTGCGTTTACAGGTTTATTTATGCATGTGTGTGTGTGTGTGTGTGTGTGTGTAATATTCCTGCATATTCACTACTGAAGAAGGGATCGGTCGTTCAGGAGATTCAGTCAATGCATTCCCAACAAGTTGTCATCCCAAAAGAATTCTAATGAATAAACATGAACAAAGGTGAGCCAGGGTACAATA
>NW_024753409.1:0-5187 GCF_018991925.1 Homarus americanus
AGTCTTAATAAACAGAATTTTGTGCCATTGCTCTAAGTGCAAATCGACAGTAGGTTTGCCCTCGTCGTGTGTGGCTCTTCCTACTGATGGCGATCACGCCATGGTGTGACGCAAGAAAGGGCTTTTCATATGCATGAGGCGCGACGAGGTAAGGGACCTCACAGCAAATATGTTGAAGAGAATGCCGGAGGATGTCGCTGGTGGCGACCCACTCAGCTACATTGGATGAAGATCTTCCCTAACACATCCGCGAAACCCCGTGTGGACGTCAGTGCTTTCGAGAAGTTCTGGGCCTTGAGAGACAACTAGCTTTCTTCGACGTAGGATTTTTTGATCCCATGGCACGCGTAATAAATAACCCTGGCTCTCGTGCTGCATAGGAGGAACGAGAACGACAAGAGAAGGCATAAGGAGAGAATTCCAAGAAAACGTTGATCAAAGGCAACTTCACTCCTCTAGTGTTCCACAACTCTGGTGGGATGGACCAAAGTGCAAGATGCTACCGCCAAACTCGCGGAGTTGATCGAACAGAAGCAACAGCCCAGAAGTTATGTTACAGCCTGGATGAGATGTCGACTGTCTTTCTCTCTCCTTCGGTCGGCTTTGCTCTGCCTCCAGAACAGAGCTTCTGCCCCCACTCCGACCAACTGCTGCAGATGACTGCTGGGGCTACTGTCACTGAATGCGCGTAGATCTGCTGACTCCAACTAATTTAACACAGATAGGATAGCTTCTTGTATTAGGATATTTCATGTGATTGGGGAGGCTGGAGGCCATTCAAAAAAAAAAAAAAAAGTAGTAGTAGTAGTAATGTACACACACTTTCACACATTATGAGCCAAAACCCAATACAATGAGAAAAGAATAAAACATCGATTTCATCTAAACAGTTATTACATAGTGTTAGCAGTATTGCTCGCCATCTTGATACCCAACAACACACTACATATCTCAGCGCAACCTACACACTACCACATGACTCACTAACAACATTCCCTACCCATATGACTCACACAACCACCACTACCCATGAGACTCACTGACCACACACTACCCATGACTCACTGACAACACCACTACCCATCAGACTCACTGACCACACCACTACCCATGGACTCCCTAAGCACCACTACCCATGAGACTCACCACACCACTACCCATAGAGACTCACTGACCACCCACACCACCACTGACTCACTGACAACACCTACCCATGACTCACTGACCTTAACACACTACCCCGACTCACTGACAACACCACTACCATGAGACTCACCTGACCACACCACCCATGTGACTCATGACAACACCACTACCCATGACTCCCAACAACCTACCCATGAGACTCTCTGACCCACAACACTACCCCATGAGACTCGCTGACAACACCACACCCATGAGACTCTCTGACCCACAACACTACCCATGAGACTCACCTACCACAACACACCCCATGAGACTCACTGACAACACACTACCCATGACCTCACTGACAACACCACTACCCATGACACTCACTGCCTTACCACTACCATGGGACTCCACACAACCTTACACTACCCCATGAGACTCGCTGACAACACCACTACCCATGAGACTCCCTGACAACACCACCACTAAACATGAGGCACACAGCAACACACTAAACATAACACACACAACACCACTACCCGCCAGAACCCACAGACACCACCCATGAAACCACACAACCAACACCTGCCCATGACTCACTGACAACCAACACTACCCATGACTCATTGACAACACCACTACCCATGAGACTCACTAAGCACCACTAAACACGAGACAATGACAACACTACTAAACTTGAGACACACAACACCACTAGCCAACATACTCACAGCAACACCACTAAACATGACACGCTGACAACACCACTACTCATGAAACTCACTGACAACACCACTATCCGTATCCCACTGATAACACCACTACCCATTTAATTCACTGACAATACCACTACCCATCTGATTTACTGACAACACCACTAAACATGAGACACACTGACAACACCGCTACCCATGAAACTTACAGCAACACCACTACCCATGTAACTCACTGAGACCACTAAACGTGACTCACTGACTACACCACTAAGCATGACACTGACAAAACCACTAAACATGACTCTGACAACACCACTAAACATGAGACACTGACACCACTAAACATGAGACACTGACACCACTACTAACACATGACTCACTGACACCACAGAAACATGACTCACTGACAAGCACTACCCATGTGAACACCACTACCCATGTAACTCACTGACAACAGCACTAAACATGACACTGACAACAGCACTAAACACTGAGACACCATAACAACACCACGAAACATGAGAAACTGACAACACCATTAAACGCAGAAACTGACACCAGCACTAAACATGAGACACTGACAACAGCACTAAACATGAGACAGTGACAACACCACTAACACATGAGACACTGACAACACCACTAAACATGACTCACTGACATCACTAAACATGAGACACTGACAACACCACTAAACATGAGACACACAGCAACAACACAGAAACGCAGAGACACTGACAACACCACTAAACATGAGACACTGACAACACCACTAAACACGAGACACTGACAACAGCACTAAACATGACACCGACAACACCACGAAACATGAGACACTGACACCACTAAACATAGAGACACTGACAGCACTAAACACTGCACACAGCAACACCACGAAACATGAGACACTGACAACACCACGAAAATGACTCATTCACAAGACCAGTACCAGTGTGTGAGAAGGAAGGGAGGAAGCACTAAAAGCACTGCCCGAGCCGCTTCTCAGTTTATACACTTGACACAAGGACCCACTCAGGCAACAGACGCACCAATCCTGAACTGTGGCAGAGACCATCATTCTCCCCACCACCTCACCAGTCCAAGACTGTGACGAGACCTCATTCTCCCCCCACCTACACAGTCCTGGACTGTGACAGAACCATCATTCTCCCACCACCTACACCAGTCCAAGAGCTGACGAGACCCTCATTCCCTACCTACACCAGTCCTAGACTGTGGGGAGACCATCATTCTCCCCACCACTTACAGTCCTAGACTGTGGGAGACCATCATTTCTCCCACCACCTACACCAGTCCTGGGCGGCAGAGACCCTCATTCTCCCACTACCTACACCAGTCCTGGACTGGCAGGGGGGAACCATCATTCTCCCCACCACAGTCCCTGAACTGTGGGGAGACCATCATTCTCCCCACCACCTCCAGTCTGGACTGTGACAGAGACCCTCATTCTCCCCACTACCTACACCAGTCCTGGAGCTGTGGGGAGACCATCATTCTCCCACCACTTACCCAGTCCTAGACTGTGACGAGACCCTCATTCTCCCCACCACCTACACAGTCCTGGACCCGACAGGGCCCTCATTCTCCCTACCTACAGTCCCAGACTGGTGGGAGACTATCATTCTCCCCACCTGGACCAGTCCTAGACTTTGACTGTGGGGAGACCCTCATTCTCCCACCACCCACACCAGTCCTAGACTGTGGGAGACCATCATTCTCCCCACCACCTCACCAGTCCTAGACTGGCAGGAGACCCTCATTCTTCCCACCACCTACAGTCCTGGAGCTTTGACTGTGGGAGACCTATTCTCCCACCTACACCAGTCCTAGACTTTGACTGTGGGGGCCTCATTTTCCCCCACCGATCCAGTCCTGGACTGTGGGGAGACCTCATTCTCCCCACCACTACACCAGTCCTAGACTGTGGGGAGACCATCATTCTCCCCACCACCTACACCAGTCCTAGACTGTGGGGAGACCATCATTCTCCCCACCACCCACCAGTCCTAGACTGGGGGAGACCCTCATTCTCCCACACTACACCAGTCCTGGACTGTGGGGAGACCTCATTCTCCCCACCACCTACACAGTCCTAGACTGTGGGGAGACCATCATTCTCCCCACCACCTACACCAGTCCTGGGCTGTGGGGAGACCATCATTCTCCCACCACCTACACCAGTCCTAGACTGTGACGGGACCCTCATTCTCCCTACACCACCAGTCTGGGCTGGCAGGGGAGACCATCATTCTCCCCACCACCTGCAGTCCTAGACTGTGGGGAGACCCTCATTCTCCCCACCACCTACACCAGTCCTAGACTGTGACAGAGACCCTCATTCTCCCCACCACCTACACCAGTCCTGGGCCTGTGACAGGCCTCATCTCCCCACCACCTCACCAGTCCTGGAGCTGCAGGGAGACCCTCATTCTCCCACCACCTACACCAGTCCCTGAACTGGCCAGGAGACCATCATTCTCCCCACCACCTACACCAGTCCTGGACTGTGGGGCCATCATTCTCCCACCACCTACACCAGTCTAGACTGTGGGAGACCATCATTCTCCCCACACTTACACCAGTCCTGGACTGTGACAGGACCTCATTCTCCCCACCTACACCAGTCCTAGACTGTGACGAGACCCTCATTCTCCCCACCACCACACCAGTCCTGGAGCACAGGGGAGACCATCATTCTCCCCACCACCTAGACCAGTCCTGGAGCTTTGACTGTGGGAGACCCTCATTCTCCCCACCACTTACACCAGTCTAGACTGGGGAGACCATCATTCTCCCACCACCTACACCCAGTCCTGGACTGTGACAGAGACCCTCATTCTCCCCACTACCTACAGTCCTAGACTGTGGGGAGACCATCATTCTCCCACCACCTACACCAGTCCTAGACTGTGGGGAGACCTCATTCTCCCCACCACCACCCAGTCCTAGACTTTGACTGTGGGGGACACCAATCTCCCCACCACTTACACCAGTCCTAGACTGTGGGGAGACCCTCATTCTCCCCACCACCTACACAGTCCTGGAGCTTTGACTGTGGGGAGACCTCATTCTCCCACCGATTACAGTCCTAGACTGTGGGAACCATCATTCTCCCCACCACTACACCAGTCCAAGACTGTGACGGAGACCATCATTCTCCCCACCTACACAGTCCTGGGCTGGCAGGAGACCATCATTCTCCACCACCTACACCAGTCCCTGGACTGTGGGGAGACCATCATTCTCCCCACCACCTGCACCCAGTCCTGAGCTGCTGAGACCTCTCCCCACCACCTACACCAGCAATGCATGCTTCTAG
>NW_024753410.1:0-22786 GCF_018991925.1 Homarus americanus
GATCAGGGGACTTTGCTATACTCGACTAGGGGACTTTGTTATACTCGAACAGGGGGCTTTGTTATTCTCGACCAGAGAACTTTTTTATACTTGACCAATGAACTTTGTTATACACCATGAGGGGCCTTTGTTATACTCGATTAGGGGACTTTGTTATACTCGATCAGGAGGCTTTGTTATACTCGATGAGGGGACTTTGTTATACTCGATCAGGGGACTTTGTTATACTCGATTAGGAGGCTTTGTTATACTCGATCAGGGGACTTTCTTAAACTCGATGAGGGGCCTTTGTTATACTCGATCAGGGGCCTTTGTTATACTAGATCTTGGGACTTTGTTATACTCGATTAGAGGCCTTTTTTGGACTCGATTAGGGGACTTTGTTATACTCGTCCAGGGGAGTTTGTTATGCTAGCATCAGAGGACTTTGTTATACTCGATGAGGGGACTTTGTCTTACTCGATGAGGAACCTTTGTTATACTCGACCAGGGGACTTTGTTATACTCGATAAGGAGCCTCTGTTATACTAGATCAGGGGACTTTGTTATACCTTTATTAGAGGCCTTTTTTTGGACCCGGATTAGGGGACTTTGTTATACCGAAAGCAGGGCTTCGGTTATACTCGGATCAGGGACTTTGTTATACCTCGATCAGGGGCTTGTTATACTCGATCAGGGACTTTGCTATACTCCCACCAGGGACTTTGTTATACTCCTAACAGGAACTTGTTATACTCGACCAGGGACTTTTGTTATACTCCGATTAGGCGGCTTTGTTATACCTGATCAGGGACTTTCTTAGTACTGGCGGAGGGCCTGGACACCCATGAGGGCCTTGTTATACCTCGATCAGGGACTTTGTCCTACTCCCACCAGGAACTTTTTATACCGAGCAGGGGCTTTGTTATATTCATCAGACTTGTTACTCGATCAGGAGGCTTTGTTATACTTGATCAGGGATCTTTGCTATACTCGACCAGGGGACTTTGTTATACACGAACCGGGGACTTTGTTATACTCGACCAGGGGACTTTTTTATACTTGACCAGAGGACTTTGTTATATTCGATTAGGGGACTTTGTTATACTCGATGATGGGACTTTGTTATACTCGAGCAGGGACTTTGTTATACTCGATCAGGGGACTTTGTTATACTCGAACCAGGGGACTTTTTTATACTTGACCAATGGACTTTGTTCTACTCAATGGGGGCCTTTGTTATACTCGATCAGGGGACTTTGTTATACACGACCAGAGGACTTTGATATACTCGATCAGGGGATATGTTATACTCGATCAGGGGACTTTGTTACACTCAACCAGAGGGCTTTGTTATACTCATTCAGGGGACTTTGTTATACTCGATTAGGGGCCTTTGTTATATTTGATGAGAGGGTTTTGTTATACTCGACCAGGCGACTTTGTTATACTCGATCAGGGGACTTTGTTATACTCGATCAGGGGATATGTTATACTCGATGAGGGGACTTTGTTATACTCGATCAGGGGACATTGTTATACTTGATTAGGGGACTTTGTTATACTCGATTAGGGGTCTTTGTTAAACTGGGCCAGGAGACGTTGTTATACTCGATCAGGGGATATGGTATTCTCGATCAGGAAACTTTGTTATACTCGTTCAGATGACTTTGTCTTACTCCATCAGGGCCCTTTGCTATACTCGACCAGGGGACTTTGTTATAATCGATCAGTGGACTTTGGTATGCTCGATCTAGGGACTTTATTATACTGGGCAAACGGACTTTTTTATATTCGATCAGGGGACTTTGTTATACTCAATCAGGGGACTCTGTTATACTCGATTTGGGGCCTTTGTTATACTCGATGAGGGGGGCTTTGTTATACTTGACCAGGGGACTTTGCTATACTCGACCAGGGGAATTTGTTATACTCGATGAGTTGCTTTGTTATACTCGACGAGGGGACTTTTTTATACTTGATCAGGGGACTTTGTCATACTCGATCAGTGGACTTTCCTATATTTGACCAATGGACTTTGCTATACTCGATGAGGGGCCTTTGTTGAACTCGATCACTGGGCTTTGTTATACACGACCAGGGGACTTTGTTATACTCGTTCAGGGGTCTTTGATATACTCGACCAGAGGACTTTGTTATACTCGATCAGGGGATATGTTAAACTCGATCAGGGGACTTTGTTTTACTCGATTAGGGGGCTTTGTTATACTTGATCATAGGACTTTGTTATACTCAACCAGGGGCCTTTGTTATACTCGATTAGAAAACTTTGTTATACTCGACCAGGGGACTTTGTTATACTCCACCAGGGACTTTTTTATACTCGATCAAGGGATATGTTTTACTCGATCAGGGGACTTTGTTATACTCGGTTCAGGGGACTTTGTTATACTCGTCCAGGGGGCTTTGTTATACTAGGATCAGGGGACTTTGTGATGCTCGATCAGGGGACTTTGTCTTACTCGATCAGGGCCCTTTTTTATACTCGACCAGGGGACTTTGTTATTATCGATTAGGGGACTTTGTTATGTTCGATCTGGGGACTTTGTTAAACTGGGCCAGGAGACGTTGTTATACTCTATCAGGGGATATGTTATACTTGATCAGGGGACTTTGTTATACTGGACCAGGGGACTTTGTTATACTCGATTAGGGGACTTTGTTATACTCGATGAGGGAACTTTGTTATACTCGTCTATGGGGCTTTGTTATACTCGATCAGGGGACTTTTGTTGCACTCGATCAGGGAACTTTGTTATACTCGACCAGGGGCCTTTGTTATACTCGATTAGGGGACTTTGTTATACTCGATAAGGGGAATTTGTTATACTAGATAAGGGGACTTTGTTAGACTCGAACAGGGGACTTTGTTATACTCGACCAGGGGACTTTGTTATACCCGATTAGGCGGCTTTATTATACTCGATCAGGGGACCTTCTTATACTCGATGAGGGGCCTTTGTTATACTCGATGAGGGGCCTTTTTTATACTAGATCAGGGGACTTTGTTATACTCGATTAGAGGCCTTTTTTGGACTCGATCAGGGGACATTGTTATACTCGAGCAGGGGGCTTTCTTATACTCGATCAGGGGACTTTGTTATACTCGATCAGGAGGCTTTGTTATACTCGATCAGGGGACTTTGCTACACTCGACCAGGGGACTTTGTTATACTCGATTAGGGAACTTTGTTATACTTGACCAGGGAACTTTTTTATCCTTGACCAATGGACTTTGTTATACTCGATGAGGGGCCTTTGTTATACTCGATGTGGGGACTTTGTTATACTCGACCAGGGGACTTTGTTATTTTCGATCAGGGGACTTTTTTATACTCGACCAGAGGACTTTGTTGTCCACAATCAGGGAATATGTTATACTTGATCAAGGGACTTTGTTATACTCAACTAGGGGACTTTGTTATACTCGATCAGGGGACTTTGTTATACTCTAAAGGGGACTTTGTTATACTCGATTAGGGGACTTTGTTATACTCGATTAGTGGCCTTTGTTATACTCGATGAGGGGGCTTTGTTATACTCGACCAGGGGACTTGCTATAATCGACCAGGGGACTTTTTTATACTCGATCAGGGGACTTTGTTACACTGGACCAGGGGACATTTTTATACTTGATTAGGGGACTTTGTTTTACTCGACCATGGGAGTTTTGTTATACTTGATCAGGGGACTTTTGTTACACTCGATCAAGGGACTTTGTTATACTCGACCAGGGGCCTTTTCATACTCGACCGGAGGACTTTGTTATACTCGATCAGAGGATATGTTATACTCGATCAGGGGGCTTTGTTATACTCGATGAGGGGACTTTGCTATACTCGACCAGGGGACTTTGTTATACTCGATCAGGGGACTTTGTTATACTCGACAAGGGGACTTTTTTATACTTGATCAGGGGACTTTGTCATACTCGACCCGAGGACTTTGTTATACTCGATCAGAGGATATGTTATACTCGATCAGGGGGCTTTGTTATACTCGATCAAGGGACTTTGCTATACTCGACCAGGGGACTTTGTTATACTCGATCAGGGGACTTTGTTATACTCGACCAGGGAAGTTTTTATACTTGATTCAGGGGACTTTGTCATACTAGATCTGGGGACTTTCCTATATTTGACCAATGGACTTTGCTATACTCGATGAGCGGCCTTTGTTATACTCGATCAGGGGACTTTGTTATACTTGATTAGGGGACTTTGTTATACTAGATTAGGGGACTTTGTTACAATGGACCAGGGGACATTTTTATACTCGATTAGGGGACTTTGTTATTCTCGATCAGGGGACTTTTGTTACACTCGATCAGGGAACTTTGTTATACTCGACCAGGGACCTTTGTTATACTCGATTAGGGGACTTTGTTATACTTGATATGGGGACTTTGTTATACTCGAAAAGGCGAATTTGTTATATTCGATAAGGGTTTTTGTTAGACTCGATCAGGAGGCTTTGTTATATTCGATCAGGGGACTTTGCTATACTCGACCAGGGGACTTTGTTATACTCGAACAGGGGACTTTGTTATACTCGACCAGGGGACTTTGTTATACTCGATTAGGCGGCTTTGTTATACTCGATCAGGGGTCTTTTTTATACTCGATGAGGGGCCTTTGTTATACTCGATCAGAGGCCTTTGTTATACTAGATCAGGGGACTTTGTTACACTTGATTAGGGGCCTTTTTTGGACTCGATGAGGGGCCTTTGTTATACTCGATCAGGTGACTTTGTCTTACTCGATCAGGGCCCTTTGCTATACTCGACCGGGGGACTTTGTTATACTCGACCAGGGCACTTTTTTATACTCGAGGAGGGGGCTTTGTTATATTCGATCAGGGGACTTTGTTATACTCGATCACGAGGCTTTGTTATACTTGATCAGGGGACTTTGCTATACTCGACCAGGGGACTTTGTTATACGCGAACCGGGGACTTTGTTATACTCGACCAGGGGACTTTTTTATACTTGACCAGAGGACTTTGTTATATTCGATTAGGGGACTTTGTTATACTCGATGATGGGACTTTGTTATACTCGAGCAGGGGACTTTGTTATACTCGATCAGGGGACTTTTTTATACTCGACCAGAGGACTTTGTTATATTCGATTAGGGGACTTTGTTATACTCGAACCAGGGGACTTTTTTATACTTGACCAATGGACTTTGTTCTACTCAATGAGGTGGCCTTTGTTATACTCGAGCAGGGGACTTTGTTATACACGACCAGGAGACTTTGTTATACGCGATCAGGGGACTTTTTTATACTCGACCAGAGGACTTTGTTATACTCGATCAGGGGATATGTTATACTCGATCAGGGGACTTTGTTATAGTCAACCAGAGGACTTTGTTATACTCATTCAGGGGACTTTGTTATACTCGATTAGGGGCCTTTGTTATATTTGATGAGGGGGTTTTGTTATACCCGACCAGGGGACTTTGTTATACTCGATCAGGGGACTTTGTTATACTCGATCAGGGGATATGTTATACTCGATGAGGGGACTTTGTTATACTCGATCAGGGGACATTGTTATACTTGATTAGGGGACTTTGTTATACTCGATTAGTGGTCTTTGTTATACTTGATCAGATGACTTTGTTATAATCCACCAGGGCTTTTGTTATACTTGATCAGGGGATATGTTATACTCGATCAAGGGACTTTGTTATACTCGGTAGAGGGGACTTTGTTATACTCGTCCAGGGGGCATTGTTATACTAGGATTAAAGGACTTTGTTATACTCGATGAGGGGACTTTGTTATACTCGATCAGGGGACTTTGTTATACTCGATCAGGGGATTGTTATACTTGATTAGGGGACTTTGTTATACTCGATTAGGGGTCTTTGTTATACTTGATCAGAGGACTTTGTTATACTCGACGAGGGGCCTTTGTTATGCTCGATTAGAAAACTTTGTTATACTCGACCAGGGGACTTTGTTATACTCCACCAGGGCCTTTGTTATACTTGATCAGGGGATATGTTATACTCGATCAAGGGACTTTGTTATACTCGGTAGAGGGGACTTTGTTATACTCGTCCAGGGGGCATTGTTATACTAGGATCAAAGGACTTTGTTATACTCGATGAGGGGACTTTGTCTTACTCGATCAGGGCCCTTTGTTATACTCGACCAGGGGACTTTGTTATAATCGATTAGGGGACTTTGTTATGCTCGATCTGGGCACTTTGTTAAACTGGGCCAGGAGACGTTGTTATACTCGATCAGGGGATATGTTATTCTCGATCAGGAAACTTTGTTATACTCGTTCAGATGACTTTGTCTTACTCCATCAGGGCCCTTTGCTATACTCGACTGGGGGACTTTGTTATAATCGATCAGTGGACTTTGGTATGCTCCATCTAGGGACTTTATTATACTGGGCAAACGGACTTTTTTATATTCGATCAGGGGACATTGTCATGCTCGACCAGGTGACATTGTTATACTCGATCAGGGGACTTTGTTATACTCGACCAGAGGACTTTGTTATACTCGATCAGGTGATATGTTATACTCGATCAGGGGAATTTGTTATACTCGATCAGAGGACTTTGTTATACTCGACGATGGGCTTTTTTATACTCGATTAGAAAACTTTGTTATACTCGACCAGGAGACTTTGTGATACTCGATCAGGGGACTTTGTTATACTCCACCAGGGACTTTGTTATATTCGATCAGGGGATATGTAATACTCGATCAGGGGACTTTGTTATACTCGATCAGGGGACTTTTTCATACTCGACCAGAGGACTTTGTTATACTCGATCAGGGGATATGTTATACTCGATCAGGGGTCTTTGTTATACTTGATCAGGGGACTTTGTTATACTTGATTAGGGGACTTTGTTATACTAGATCAGGGTACTTTGTTATACTTGATCAGAGGACTTTGTTTTACTCGACCAAGGGCCTTTGTTATGCTCGATTAGAAAACTTTGTTATACTCGACCAGGGAACTTTGTTATACTCCACCAGGGACTTTGTGATACTCGATCAGTGGATATGTTATACTCGATCAGGGGACTTTGTTATACTCGGTTCAGGGGACTTTGTTATACTCGTCCAAGGGGCTTTTTTATACTAGGATCAGGGGATTTTGTTATACTCGATGAGGGGACTTAGTCTTACTCGATCAGGGCCCTTTGTCATACTCGACCAGGGGACTTTGTTATAATCGATTAGGGGACTTTGTTATCCTCGATCTGGGGACTTTGTTAAACTATCAGGGCTTTGTCATACTCGACCAGAATTTGTTATACTCGATCAGGGGACTTTGTTATACTCGATCAGGGAACTGTTATACTCATCCAGGGGGCTTTGTCATACTCGATCAGTTGACTTTCTTATACTCGATCAGGGTGATTTTGTCTTACACGATCAGGGCCCTTTGCTATACTCGACCGGGGGATTTTGTTATAATCGATCAGGGGACTTTGTTTTACTCGGTTAAGGGGACTTTGTTATACTCGTCCAAGTGGCTTTTTTATACTAGGATCAGGGGACTTTGTTATACTCGATGAGGGGACTTAGTCTTACTCGATCAGGGCCCTTTGTCATACTCGACTAGGGGACTTTGTTATAATCGATTAGGGACTTTGTTATCCTCGATCTGGGGACTTTGTTAAACTAGGCCAGGAGACGTTGTTATACTCGATCAGTGGATATGTTATACTCGATCAGGGGACTTTGTTATACTGGACCAGGGGACTTTGTTATACTCGATCAGGAGACTTTGTTATACTCGATCAGGGAACTGTTATACTCATCCAGGGGGCTTTGTCATACTCGACCAGGGGAATTTGTTATACTCGATCAGGGGACTTTGTTATACTCGATCAGGGAACTTTGTTATACTCATCCAGGGGGCTTTGTCATACTCGATCAGTTGACTTTCTTATACTCGATCAGGGTGATTTTGTCTTACACGATCAGGGCCCTTTGCTATACTCGACCGGGGGATTTTGTTATAATCGATCAGGGGACTTTGGTATGCTCGATCTAGGGACTTTGTTATACCGGGCCAGGGGACTTTTTTATACTCGATGAGGGGACTTTGTTTCACTGGACCAGGGGACATTTTTATACACGATTAGGGGACTTTGTTATACTCGATCAGGGGACTTTGTCTTACTCGATCAGGGCCCTTTGCTATACTAGACCGGGGGACTTTGTTATAATCGATTAGGGAGCTTTGGTATGCTCGACCTAGGGACTTTGTTATACTCGATCAGGGACTTTGTTATACTCGACCAGGGGCCTTTGTTAAACTCGATTAGGGGACTTTGTTATACTCGATAACGGGACTTTGTTATACTCGATAAGGGGAATTTGTTGTACTCGATAAGGGGACTTTGTTATACTCGATCAGGGGACTTTCTTATACTCGATTAGAGGCCAAAATCAGGGGACTTTGTTATACTCGAGCAGGGGGCATTGTTATACTCGATCAGGGGACTTTGTTATACTCGATCAGGAGGCTTTCTTATACTCGATCAGGGACTTTGCTATACTCATCCAGGGGACTTTGTTATACTCGATCAGGGGACTTTGTTATACGCGATCAGGAGACTTTGTTATACTCGATTAGGAACGTTTGTTATACTCGTCCACGGGGGCTTTGTTATACTAGGATCAGGGGACTTTGTTATACTCGATGAGGGGACTTAGTCTTACTCGATCAGCGCCCTTTGTTATACTCGACCAGGGGACTTTGTTATAATCGATTAGGGAACTTTGTTATACTTGGTCAGAGGACTTTGTTATACTCGACCAGGGGCCTTTGTTATACTAGATAAGAAAACTTTGTTATACTCGACCAGGGGACTTTGTCATACTCGACCAGAGGACTTTGTTATACTCGATCAGGGAACTTTGTTATACTCATCCAGGGGGCTTTGTCATACTCGATTAGCGGACTTTCTTATTCTCAATCAGGGGATTTTGTCTTACACGATCAGGGCCCTTTGCTATACTCGACCTGGGGACTTTGTTATAATCGATCAGGGGACTTTGGTATGCTCGATCTAGGGACTTTGTTATACTGGGCCAGGGGACTTTTTTATACTCGATGAAGGGACTTTGTTACACTGGACCAGGGGACATTTTTATTCTCGATTAGGGGTCTTTGTTATCATCGATCAGGGGACTTTGTTATACTGGACCAGGAGACTTTGTTATACTCGATCAGGGAACGTTGCTATACTCGATGAGGGAACTTTGTTATACTCATCCAAGGGGCTTTGTTATTTTCCATCAGGGGACTTTGTTATACTCGATCAGGGGACTTTGGTATGCTCCATCTAGGGACTTTGTTATACTCGATCAGGGACTTTGTTATACTCGATAAGAGGACTTTGTTAGACTCGATAAGGGGACTTTGTTAGACTCGAACAGGGGACTTTGTTATACTTGACCAGGGGACTTTGTTATACTCGATTAAACGGCTTTGTTATACTCGATCAGGGGACTTTCTTATACTCGATTAGAGGCCTTTTTTAGACTCGATCAGGGGACTTTGTTATACTCGTGCAGGGAGCTTTGTTATACTCGATCAGGGGACTTTGTTATACTCGATCAGGAGGCTTTGATATACTCGATTAGGGGACTTTGCTATACTCGACCAGGGGACTTTGTTATACTCGAGCAGGGGGCTCTGTTATATTCGATTAGGGGACTTTGTCTTACTCGCTCAGGGCCCTTTGCTATACTGGACCGGGGACTTTGTTATAATCGATCAGGGGACTTTGGTATGCTTGATCTAGGAACTTTGTTATACTCGATCAGGGGACTTTGTTATACTCGATTAGGGGACTTTGTTATACTCGACCAGGGGACTTTTTTATACTTGATCAGGGGACTTTGTCATACTCGACCAGAGGACTTTGTTATACTCGATCAGAGGATATGTTATACTCGATCAGGGGGCTTTGTTATACTCGATCAGGGGACTTTGCTATACTCGACCAGGTGACTTTGTTATACTCGATCAGGGGACTTTGTTATACTCGACCAGTGGACTTTTTTATACTTGATTCAGGGGACTTTGTCATACTAGATCTGTGGACTTTCCTATATTTGACCTATGGACTTTGCTATACTCGATGAGCGGCCTTTGTTATACTCGATCAGGGGACTTTGTTACAATGGACCAGGGGACATTTTTATACTCGATTAGGGGACTTTGTTATTCTCGATCAGGGGACTTTTGTTACACTCGATCAGGGAACTTTGTTATACTCGACCAGGGACCTTTGTTATACTCGATTAGGAGACTTTGTTATACGCGATCTGGGGACTTTGTTATACTCGAAAAGGGGAATTTGTTATATTCGATAAGGGTTTTTGTTAGACTCGAACAGGGGACTTTGTTATACTCGACCAGGGGCCTTTGTTATACTCGATCAGGGGACTTTGTTATACGCGATCAGGAGACTTTGTTATACTCGATTAGGGGCCTTTGTTATACTCGATGAGGGTGCTTTATTATGCTCGACCAGGGGACTTTTTTATTCTCGATTAGGGGACTTTGAAATATTCGACCAGGGGACTTTTTTATACTTGATCAGGGGACTGTGTCTTACTCGACCAGAGGCCTTTGTTATACTCGATCGGGGAACTTTGTTATACTCGATGAGTGTACTTTACTATATTTGACCAATGGACTTTGCTATACTCGATGTGGGGCCTTTGTTATACTCGATCAGGGGACATTGTCATACTCGACCAGGTGACATTGTTATACTCGATCAGGGGACTTTGTTATACTCGACTAGAGGACTTTGTTATACTCGATCAGGTGATATGTTATACTCGATCAGGGAAATTTGTTATACTCGATCAGAGGACTTTGTTATACTCGACGATGGGCTTTTTTATACTCGATTAGAAAACTTTGTTATACTCGACCAGGAGACTTTGTGATACTCGATCAGGGGACTTTGTTATACTCCACCAGGGACTTTGTTATATTCGATCAGGGGATATATAATACTCGATCAGGGGACTTTGTTATACTCGATCAGGGGACTTTGTCATACTCGACCAGAGGACTTTGTTATACTCGATCAGGGGATATGCTATACTCGATAAGGGGTCTTTGTTATACTTGATCAGGGGGCTTTGTTATACTTGATTAGGGGACTTTGTTACACTAGATCAGGGTACTTTGTTATACTTGATCAGAGGACTTTGTTTTACTCGACCAAGGGCCTTTGTTATGCTCGATTAGAAAACTTTGTTATACTCGACCAGGGAACTTTGTTATACTCCACCAGGGACTTTGTGATACTCGATCAGTGGATATGTTATACTCGATCAGGGGACTTTGTTATACTCGTCCAAGGGGCTTTTTTATACTAGGATCAGGGGACTTTGTTATACTCGATGAGGGGACTTTGTGATACTCGATCAGTGGATATGTTATACTCGATCAGGGCCCTTTGTCATACTCGACCAGGGGACTTTGTTATACTCGATCTGGGGACTTTGTTATACTCGATCAGGGAACTTTGTTATACTCGATGAGGGGACTTTGTTATACTCGATCAGGGAGCTGTTATACTCATCCAGGGGGCTTTGTCATACTCGACCAGGGGAATTTGTTATACTCGATCAGGGGACTTTGTTATACTCGATCAGGGAACTTTGTTATACTGGACCAGGGGACTTTGTTATACTCGATCAGGGGACTTTGTTATACTCGATCAGGGAACTGTTATACTCATCCAAGGGGCTTTGTCATACTCGACCAGAGGAATTTGTTATACTCGATCAGGGGACTTTGTTATACTCATCTAGGGGGCTTTGTCATACTCGACCAGGGGACTTTGTTATACTCGATCTGGGGACTTTGTTATACTCGATCAGGGAACTTTGTTATACTCGATGAGGGGACTTTGTTATACTCGATCAGGGAGCTGTTATACTCATCCAGGGGGCTTTGTCATACTCGACCAGGGGAATTTGTTATACTCGATCAGGGGACTTTGTTATACTCGATCAGGGAACTTTGTTATACTGGACCAGGGGACTTTGTTATACTCGATCAGGGGACTTTGTTATACTCGATCAGGGAACTGTTATACTCATCCAAGGGGCTTTGTCATACTCGACCAGAGGAATTTGTTATACTCGATCAGGGGACTTTGTTATACTCGATCAGGGAACTTTGTTATACTCATCTAGGGGGCTTTGTCATACTCGATCAGGTGACTTTCTTATACTCGATCAGGGTGATTTTGTCTTACACGATCAGGGCCCTTTGCTATACTCGACCGGGGGATTTTGTTATAATCGATCAGGGGACTTTGGTATGCTCGATCTAGGGACTTTGTTATACCGGGTCAGGGGACATTTTTATACTCGATGAGGGGACTTTGTTTCACTGGACCAGGGGACATTTTTATACACGATTAGGGGACTTTGTTATACTCGATCAGGTGACTTTGTCTTACTCGAACAGGGCTCTTTGCTATACTCGACCGGGGGACTTTGTTATAATGGATTAGGGAGCTTTGGTATGCTCGACCTAGGGACTTTGTTATACTCGATCAGGGACTTTGTTATACTCGACCAGGGGCCTTTGTTATACTCGATTAGGGGACTTTGTTATACTCGATAACGGGACTTTGTTATACTCGATAAGGGGAATTTGTTATACTCGATAAGGGGACTTTGTTATACTCGATCAAGGGACTTTCTTATACTTGATTAGAGGCCTTTTTTGGACTCGATCAGGGGACTTTGTTATACTCGAGCAGGGGGCTTTGTTATACTCGATCAGGGGACTTTGTTATACTCGATCAGGAGGCTTTCTTATACTCGATCAGGGACTTTGCTATACTCGACCAGGGGACTTTGTTATACTCAATCAGGGGATATGTTATACTCAATCAGGGGACTTTGTTATACTCATCCAGGGGACTTTGTTATACTCGATCAGGGGACTTTGTTATACGTGATCAGGAGACTTTGTTATACTCGATTAGGAACGTTTGTTATACTCGTCCACGGGGGCTTTGTTATACTAGGATCAGGGGACTTTGTTATACTCGATGAGGGGACTTAGTCTTACTCGATCAGCGCCCTTTGTTTTACCCGCCCAGGGGACTTTGTTATAATCGATTAGGGAACTTTGTTATACTTGGTCAGAGGACTTTGTTATACTCGACCAGGGGCCTTTGTTATACTAGATAAGAAAAGTTTGTTATACTCGACCAGGGGACTTTGTCATACTCGACCAGAGGACTTTGTTATACTCGATCAGGGAACTTTGTTATACTCATCCAGGGGGCTTTGTCATACTCGATCAGCGGACTTTCTTATACTCAATCAGGGGATTTTGTCTTACACGATCAGGGCCCTTTGCTATACTCGACCTGGGGACTTTGTTATAATCGATCAGAGGACTTTGGTATGCTCGATCTAGGGACTTTGTTATACTGGGCCAGGGGACTTTTTTTATACCCGATGAAGGGACTTTGTTACACTGGACAAGGGGACATTTTTATTCTCGATTAGGGGACTTTGTTATCCTCGATCAGGGGACTTTGTTATACTGGACCAGGAGACTTTGTTATACTCGATGAGGGAACGTTGTTATACTCGATGAGGGAACTTTGTTATACTCATCCAGGGGGCTTTGTTATTTTCCATCAGGGGACTTTGTTATACTCGATCAGGGGACTTTGGTATGCTCGACCGGGGGACTTTGTTATAATCGATTAGGGGACTTTGGTATGCTCGATCTAGGGACTTTGTTATACTCGATCAGGGACTTTGTTATACTCGATAAGGAGACTTTGTTATACTCGATAAGGGGAATTTGTTTTACTCGATAAGGGGACTTTGTTAGACTCGAACAGGGGACTTTGTTATACTTGACCAGGGGACTTTGTTATACTCGATTAGGCGGCTTTGTTATACTCGATCAGGGGACTTTCTTATTCTCGATTAGAGGCCTTTTTTAGACTCGATCAGGGGACTTTGTTATACTCGTGCAGGGAGCTTTGTTATACTCGATCAGGGGACTTTGTTATACTCGAGCAGGGGGCTCTGTTATACTCGATGAGGGGACTTTGTCTTACTCGCTCAGGGCCCTTTGCTATACTGGACCGGGGACTTTGTTATAATCGATCAGGGGACTTTGGTATGCTTGATCTAGGGACTTTGTTATACTCGACCAGGGGACTTTTTTATACTTGATTCAGGGGACTTTGTCATACTAGATCTGTGGACTTTCCTATATTTGACCAATGGACTTTGCTATACTCGATGAGCGGCCTTTGTTATACTCGATCAAGGGACTTTGTTACACAGGACCAGGGGACATTTTTATACTCGATTAGGGGACTTTGTTATTCTCGACCAGGGACCTTTGTTATACTCGATTAGGGGACTTTGTTATGCTCGATATGGGGACTTTGTTATACTCGAAAAGGGGAATTTGTTATATTCGATAAGGGTTTTTGTTATACTCGATCAGGGAACTTTGTTATACTCGACCAGGGATCTCTTTTATACTTGACCAATGGACTTTGTTATCCTCGATGAGGGGCCTTTGTTATACTCGATGAGGGGACTTTGTTATACTCAACCAGGGGACTTTGTTATACTCGATCAGGGGACTTTTTTATACTCGACCAGAGGACTTTGTTATACTCAATCAGGGGATATGTTATACTCGATCAGGGGACTTTGTTATACTCAACCAGGGGAGTTTGTTATACTCGATCAGGGGACTTTGTTATACGCGATCAGGAGACTTTGTTATACTCGATTAGGGGGCTTTGTTATACTCGATGAGGGTGCTTTATTATGCTCGACCAGGGGACTTTGTTATATTCGATTAGGGGATTTTGAAATATTCGACCAGGGGACTTTTTTATACTTGATCAGGGGACTTTGTCTTACTCGACCAGAGGCCTTTGTTATACTCGATCGGGGAACTTTGTTATACTCGATGAGTGGACTTTACTATATTTGACCAATGGGCTTTGCTATACTCGATGTGGGGCCTTTGTTATACTCGATCAGGGGACATTGTTATACTCGACCAGGTGACATTGTAATACTCGATCATGGGGACTTTGTTATACTCGACCAGAGGACTTTGTTATACTCGATCAGGTGATAAGTTATACTCGATCAGGGGACTTTGTTATACTCGATCAGAGGACTTTGTTATACTCGACCAGGAGACTTTGTGATACTCGATCAGGGGACTTTGTTATACTCCAACAGGGACTTTGTTATATTCGATCAGGGGATATGTAATACTCGATCAGGGGACTTTGTTATACTCGATCAGGGGACTTTGTCATACTCGACGAGAGGATTTTTCTATACTCGATCAGGGGATATGTTATACTCGATCAGGGGTCTTTGTTATACTTGATCAGGGGACTTTGTTATACTTGATTAGGGGACTTTGTTATACTAGATCAGGGGACTTTGTTATACTTGATCAGAGGACTTTGTTTTACTCCACCAAGGGCCTTTGATATGCTCGATTAGAAAACTTTGTTATACTCGACCAGTGAACTTTGTTATACTCCACCAGGGACTTTGTGATACTCGATCAGTGGATATGTTATTCTCGATCAGGGGACTTTGTTATACTCGGTTCAGGGGACTTTGTTATACTCGTCCAAGGGGCTTTTTTATACTAGGATCAGGGGACTTTGTTATACTCGATGAGGGGACTTAGTCTTACTCGATTAGGGCCCTTTATCATACTCGACCAGGGGACTTTGTTATAATCGATTAGGGGACTTTGTTATCCTCGATCTGGGGACTTTGTTAAACTAGGCCAGGAGACGTTGTTATACTCGATCAGGGGATATGTTATACTCGATCAGGGGACTTTGTTATACTGGACCAGGGGACTTTGTTATACTCGATCAGGGGACTTTGTTATACTCGATCAGGGAACTGTTATACTCATCCAGGGGGCTTTGTCATACTCGACCAGGGGAATTTGTTATACTCGATCAGGGGACTTTCTTATACTCGATCAGGGGATTTTGTCTTACACGATCAGGGCCCTTTGCTATACTCGACCGGGGGATTTTGTTATAATCGATCAGGGGACTTTGGTATGCTCGATCTAGGGACTTTGTTATACCGAGCCAGGGGACTTTTTTATACTCGATGAGGGGACTTTGTTTCACTGGACCAGGGGACATTTTTATACACGATTAGGGGACTTTGTTATACTCGATCAGGGGACTTCGTCTTACTCGATCAGGGCCCTTTGCTATATTCGACCGGGGGACTTTGTTATAATCGATTAGGGGGCTTTGGTATGCTCGACCTAGGGACTTTGTTATACTCGATCAGCGACTTTGTTATACTCGACCAGGGGCCTTTGTTATACTCGATTAGGGGACTTTGTTATACTCGATAACGGGACTTTGTTATACTCGATAACGGGACTTTGTTATACTCGATAAGGGGAATTTGTTATACTCGATAAGGGGACTTTGTTATACTCGATCAGGGGACTTTCTTATACTCGATTAGAGGCCTTTGTTGGACTCGATCAGGGGACTTTGTTATACTCGATCAGGGGACTTTGTTATACTCGATCAGGAGGCTTTCTTATACTCGATCAGGGACTTTGCTATACTCGACCAGGGACTTTGTTATTCTCAATCAGGGGATATGTTATACTCGATCAGGGGACTTTGTTATACTCATCCAGGGGACTTTGTTATACTCGATCAGGGGACTTTGTTATACGCGATCAGGAGACTTTGTTATACTCGATTAGGAACGTTTGTTATACTCGTCCAGGGGGGCTTTGTTATACTAGGATCAGGGGACTTTGTTATACTCGATGAGGGGACTTAGTCATACTCGATCAGCGCCCTTAGTTATACTCGACCAGGGGACTTTGTTATAATCGATTAGGGAACTTTGTTATACTTGATCAGAGGACTTTGTTATACTCGACCAGGGGCCTTTGTTATACTAGATAAGAAAACTTTGTTATACTCGACCAGGGGACTTTGTTATACTCGATCAGGGAACTTTGTTATACTCATCCAGGGGGCTTTGTCATACTCGATCAGCGGACTTTCTTATACTCAATCAGGGGATTTTGTCTTACACGATCAGGGCCCTTTGCTATACTCGACCTGGGGACTTTGTTATAATCGATCAGGGGACTTTGGTATGCTCGATCTAGGGACTTTGTTTTACTGGGCCAGGGGACTTTTTTATACTCGATGAAGGGACTTTGTTACACTGGACCAGGGGACATTTTTTTTCTCGATTAGGGGACTTTGTTATCCTCGATCAGGGGACTTTGTTATACTGGACCAGGAGACTTTGTTATACTCGATCAGGGAACGTTGTTATACTCGATGAGGGAACTTTGTTATACTCATCCAGGGGGCTTTGTTATTTTCCATCAGGGAACTGTGTTATACTCGATCAGGGGACTTTGGTATGCTCGACCGGGGGACTTTGTTATAATCGATTAGGGGACTTTGGTATGCTCGATCTAGGGACTTTGTTATACTCGATCAGGGACTTTGTTATACTCGATAAGGGGACTTTGTTATACTCGATAAGGGGAATTTGTTTTACTCGATAAGGGGACTTTGTTAGACTGGAACAGGGGACTTTGTTATACTTGACCAGGGGACTTTGTTATACTCGATTAGGCGGCTTTGTTATACTCGATCAGGGGACTTTCTTATACTCGATTAGAGGCCTTTTTTAGACTCGATCAAGGGACTTTGTTATACTCGTGCAGGGAGCTTTGTTATACTCGATCAGGGGACTTTGTTATACTCGAACAGGAGGCTTTGTTATACTCGATTAGGGGACTTTGCTATACTCGACCATGGGACTTTGTTATACTCGAGCAGGGGGCTCTGTTATACTCGATTAGGGGACTTTGTCTTACTCGCTCAGGGCCCTTTGCTATACTGGACCGGGGACTTTGTTATAATCGATCAGGGGACTTTGGTATGCTTGATCTAGGGACTTTGTTATACTGGGCCAGGGACTGTTTTATACTCGATCAGGCGACTTTGTTACACTGGACCAGGGGACATTTTTATTCTCGATTAGGGGACTTTGTTACACTCGATGAGGGACTTTGTTATACTCGACCAGGGCCTGTGTTATACTCGATCAGGGAACTTTGTTATACTAGATCAGGGGACTTTGTTATACTCGATTAAAGGCCTTTTTTGGACTCGATCAGGGTCTAGCGTATTGTCAGATACCCGAAGAATTTTCTATACTACTGAGGGTATACACAAACACTTGTTGTCTTTAAAAGTAGGTTCTATTCTCGTACGGGAGATATATATACAATAGTAGGACGCAGAAGCCCGTGGTCACGCCACGAGGACTCTGTCTTCTCTCTTTCTACCTCTATCTATGTATTACTACGCGCTGGCCTGTACAGATGCCAGCATTCACAAGCTGAATACATAATGTATAAACGTGATAATTTATATACATAATATGGTGCACAATAAATAGAATATTACATAGAATTAATACATGTTCTGTAATACTTTACTATACATAATTAATAAGAGTAATATACGAGTAATATAATAATATACAGCTGAAGGTACTACTTTGTGTCCATATATATCATACCACTCCCTCCCCCCTATACGCTCATAGTTTCATCTTGAGCGGACCATTTGTTTCTGAGTCGCTCGGACCTGCGGAGTACTGGGGCAGAAACACAAGGTGGGGATGGATTTACTTTAGAGACATCAACATTAGGGGACTCAACTGGGGAGGGGTCAACACTAGGCAGCTCCACAGGTCGGAGGAAACGACGGTTCCTCCACCATACTCTACCACTAGGAAGACGCACTTGGTAGTCCCTTGACCGGCCAATACCCATGACAACCCCAACCTTGTCCCAGCGGTGAGATACCGGATCTTGAATCCTGATCTGCTGGCCGATACTCAACCTGGGAAGGGGGCGGGCATGACAGTCGTACCGAGCAGCGACATCTGCGGCTCGTTTTGCAGCACGGCGGTCACATTCCTCAGTCTTGGCCTGCCATTCTTGAGAAAAAGACTTCGGGTGGGCAGGAACACAAGACCTGAGATGATGTCCGTATTGAACCTGGGCTGGGGAGCGTCCGGTGAAGTTCGGGGTGTTGCGTAACTCCAACAAACCTCGATCGAAGTCCTCGCAGTCGATATTTCCTGAGGGTGACACCTTAAGGATCAGGTGCTTCACAGTCTGACTGCGGCTTCAGCGTGTCCATTCGCCTGGGGGTAGTGGTGCGAGGTCACGACATGACGGACTCCCCAACGGTCCATGAAGTCCCGGAACTCGTGGCTGGTGAACTGGGGTCCTCCATCAGTCCTGAGGCGGAGGGGAACACCAACTTCTCTGAAGTAATGCCTGAAGCTCCGGATGGTAGCAGTAGCCGTTGTATCACTACCACAGGGGACGACAACAGGCCATCCAGACAGTCGGTCGGCAATGACGAGGAAGGACTTCCCTGCTACTGCAAAGAAATCGGCCGACACAGACTCGAAGGGTCTTGAAGGGTTGTCGTCGCACATTAAAGGTTCCTGTTGCTGGCTAGGTTGCAGAATCTGGCACGGTTCACAGGCACGGACGGTACTTGCAATGTCCGCGTCGATTCCGGGCAAAATACAGTCTGCTTCGCCCGTCGCTTGGTGGCCTCCACTCCTCGATGGCTGTCGTGAAGGCGGGCCAAGGTACGGCGGCGTAGGGCAGCAGGAATAACTACTCGTGGACCATACAAGACGAGGTCTCCATCACAATAGAGGTCCTCGCGTATTTTCCAGTACGGGAGTAGCAATTCATGAAGGTCGTATCAGTTCGATGGAAATCCCTGAGACACACAGTCGACGAGCCGGATGTAGGAAGGGTCGGCCCGGGCTGCGGTGCGGAGATCTTCAAGGGTCTTGTCTGCATCCGGTGCTGTAGACTCTTCTGATGTGAAGACGGCCTTCAATGAAACCACTGACTTGAGGGATGCAGCAGCTGTAGAACACAACATCTCGTCCTCTGGGGTGGGGCGACTGACGGGGGCGCGGGACAGGGCATCCGGGATGCACAACAGCTTACCAGCACGCCACACAGCCGTGAAGAGATAAGGCGAGAGCTTCTCTTTCAGACGTTGAAGGCGAGGATTTTCTACTGCATCCAAAGAGTAGTGATTGATTATAGGTATAAGGGGCGATGATCCGTGAAGAGGGTGAAGTGCTGAAGTCCTATCAGGTAGAAACGGCACTTCGCCATCGCCCAGACAACAGCCAACATCTCCAGCTCAATCGTGGCATATCGGGTCTCAGCGTCCGTCAGGAACCGGGATCCACACTGAATTAAGCGGAGTTGTCCACCGCCATGGTCCTGCAGAAGGGCGTAACCAACGCCGTAGAGTCTGGAGGCGTCAGTCTGGAGGACAGTGGGTAGGGCTGGGTCGTAACAGGCGAGGACAGGTGGACTCACAAGGGCCTGCTTAACTTGCTGGAAGGCCTCTTGATGATCTGGGGTCCACAGGAATGTCCTCCTGGGGCTCAGCAGGGGGCGTAACGGCTGGGCTGCGGCGGAGATGTCAGGTGTGAATTCAGCCAGCTGATTGACCAGACCTAAAAAAGAACGGAGGTCTTTCAGGTTGGCAGGGGTTGGAAAATCCCTTATTCCACTTACTTTCTCCGGGTCAGTTGCGATGCCTGATGCTGAGAGAGTGTACCCACAGAAGTTTACTGATGGAGCGGCGACTACAAACTTGTCAGCGTTGAGGGTAATCCCGTACTTTCGACATCTGGTGAGAACTTCATATATCCGGGAGAGGTGGTCACAGTAGTCTTCGTCGTGGAGTAAGATATCATCAACCACCTTGACACAATTCGTGCCTCCTTGAAGGGCCGCGTCACCACATTGACAGAATGCATCGCCCGTAGCGGCAAATCCCATGGGGCCTCTGCAATACTGGTATCTTCCAAATGGTGTGATGAATGTAGTCAAGTGTTGGTCTTATTCGGCCAACTCGATCTGCCAATAACCACATAAGGCGTCCATAGTTGTAAAAAACTTCGCCTTCGGGTCCACACTTCGAACAGCTGCGAAGGGTGTGGGTGAAGGATGGGCTGGATGGGAAACTTGCTGGTTAAGTTTTGACAGATCGGTGGTGATCCGTACTCCACCACGAGGTTTGGCGACGGGGACGAGAGGGTGGCACCAAGGTGAAGGTTCGTCTCCGGCCGGTTTGATGATTCCCTGAGCAACCATGGAGTCGACCTCTTGTCTAACTAGCTCCTTGTAGGCGTGAGGAATCAAACGAGGGGTGTGGATGGCAAATGGTGTAGCACCATCCTTAAGATGAATCTTCATAGGTGGACCCACCATCGGCTTGAGTGGTGTGGATCCTAAAGATTTCTTATTAACCAACACGTCAGCAAACTCCTTGAGAAGGTAAGCTCTGCGTCAGAAGGGGACGTGTTAGTAGAGATAGGGAATTCCTTCAACCTGTTGACATGGGTGACCTTTAAGATAGGTTTAGGGAATTCCTTGGAAATAATGGCCAACTATTGACAATGGCCATATGATAAGAGCGGAGTCGGGATACCATTATGAACATCAATCCGGGCTGAGCAAGACTGCTTACCAAAGGTAAGGGTAGCCCAGAAAGATCCCAAAGCTGGAGCCATCTTGGAACCATCAGCTGTCAGTTTCGTTGTCTGAGGAGGGGGCTGTAGGTTGCTCCGGGGTATTCCCAAACTTGCTAAATGTTGTGGACCAATTACTGAGACGTCAGCACCGGTGTCAGGTAACATCTGAAGACTGGATGACGAGTTACCGTAAGAAATGACGACATTGATGTGCTGGGGCGTCGTGTCTGTGGAACTACGTACACGACGGCAGGAACGACTGGACACAGCGTCTTGATGCTTGCCAGAAGGAGGGGGCGCGCCAGCACTACCTGAGGATGACTTCTTGGATCCTAGGTGGCGTCGTTTCTGTGTCTTCTTACGACAACATTTGTCATAATGGCCCACACGACCACAAAGTCTGCACTGAACTTTGCTAGCAGGGCACTCGACTGTGTAAGCCTAGTGACCCTGGCGGTCGCAACTTCTGCACACGCTTTGAGCAGCTGGGCACTGGGAGACATTATGCTGTCTCGCACAGCTGTTACACAAAGCTGCTGCTGAAGGTGTGGCTGGAGGGTTAGGGGTGGGGTTACCTTGCTGCTTCTTACCCTTTCTGTAGGAATACACCGCCCTCACCTGGTCAGGTTGTGAGCGTAAAGCTGAAGTCGCACACCTGGCGGCCTCGTACGCTCGACATTTCGTAACAACATCTTGAAGGGAGGAAGTGGGGTCGAGGGAAATGAGACGCTGAACTAGGTCTTCATCTCGGACACCCGTTAAAATGATTGTCTTAAGTTGTGTCTCTTCACAGACTTGAGAATGTCCGGGACAAACATCAACTTCCTCTGAACACCTTTTGAGCCTTACAAAAAACGCGACAAAAGATTCTCCATCAAGCTGTTTACATTGGAGGAGTTCTCTTCTCCTGAGTGCTTCGTTGCGCTGTTCCTTGACGTGTTCCTGCAACGTGTCGAGCACGGCCTCTACCGTCAGAGTTGTCGTAGGAGGCACTTGAAGTGTGTGCTCGAGAGTACGTTGTGTCTCTGAGGACAAGCACATACGAAGCTGTATCATTTGTTTCGGCTGTGATAAACTTGACAAGTCAACCATTGTTGCGTAGTCCTGCCAACG
>NW_024753411.1:0-18756 GCF_018991925.1 Homarus americanus
GCTCATAACTTATGAGCAACGATATGTTATGAGTCATAACATAACGCGTTTTAATATTCAATTGATATATACAATCGTACCAAAGGAGAGGAAAATATTTTATTTTTTACTTGTACCTAGTCTAAGGAATCTCATTGTTTATATTACAAAAACTGAAAGATGAGAATTTGTTCATTAGTTCATATAATACAAGTTCCAAATTTTATCCACATACATTGAGAAATATCCCATGTACTAATAAAACAAGTCATGATGCTATACACTGTAGAGCCGGGCATATTTATGACCCCTACAGGTAATTCATCATATCAGACTGCTGTACTATTAAGGTGTCAGGTGCCATTAACAACTAAGAGTGACAACAGACAATAAAAGGTGGCTTATTATTATAATACAAAGGAGTTATTTTTATGTGTCTTAATGCAACGTCATCCTTAAGGGAAGTGAATCATGAAGCGTAGCAGTAGTTAATTTTCTTTCAATTATGAAATTATGATCAATCTGTAAGTGGTATAGATGGTAACAAGTGATCGTGGGCCCGGCTGCTGGCACGAGGAACAACATTGATGGCCATTAAAAATTTAGATTGTTTACGTCGAAATACTTTTACTTACGAAACACTGCTAGCATGTATTGGCAAGGGCAGCCCGGAACCGTCAGGAACTCCGCCGATTGGATCCCATAGGCCACCCTTCTTCGCCAATCTCCTTAGGTGCTGAAGCAACTGAGGGTCTTCAGGACTCCGCCGAGAGGGCCAGAACAGCCGTCTCACGTCCCCAAGGAGTGATGCTAGCGAAGGTCCCGCTGGACCCCCGAGTAAGGTTGAGACTTTTCCTCTATTTCTCTTTAAGACAGAGAGGCAACACTGACTAGTGACGCTAAGAGTATCTACTGTCATATCTTGATATATTATTACTTATTTTATAGTGGCGTCCACAACACACCGAGACTTTGGTGTTTGTTTCTGTGAGTTAAGGAGATACAGTGAGTCAACCTGAGACGTTAGTCAGCTGGTGCACAAGTTTTGAATTACGATCACAAGTACTCATATTTCATTATTTCTATTATCCTCGCTGGGTGGGAGATATAAACTAATGTTATAGTTATATAGTCCTAAGTAACTTATATAAAGTATATAGGCATATAGTCCCCAGTAATTCATGTAATGTTATAAGGCTTGTAGTTCCTAGTAACTTATTGCCGGATGCTTCCTCATTATGGTATAAGTAATATTAACATTAATTACCACTGGTTAGAGGTGTAGTGTAGATGTTTCATAGTTTAATATTTATAAACAGGCAGCGAATGAGGTGATAATCTTCACGGCCAGGAGGAGTGGTACTGACAGCCCGACGGTGTGTTCAGTGTATCAGAGGACTGTATCTGTTAACATATAGCATGAGACTTGGCCTGCTGCTGTACTGTGGCCCTGACAAGATCATGTAGTGCGGGACATCACCAGATACTCCTGCGTTGGCCTCAGACATATTCCCAAATTGATGCTGTGTCCTTTTACTGGTGGGTAGTGGACATGTTACTGCTCCAGTAGACATAAATTATAAATTATTTATTTCACGTTAGTGGGAGTAGTAAAAGTTACCTTATATTCAGAGTAAAAGGAGGTATGACCTGAACGACTGGTGATAAGTATTCAAGGGTCTTATGCTGTGTTGGTGTGTGAGTTGCTACTGAGTGAGCCGTTGTCCACAAGGACCTCTACCCACACTACGCTCGACCTGTGGATGGGCCAGTAATTATGGTTACTCACTATACTATCACCATCGACCTGTACCAGCCACTTGTAATACCCAAAGCTCACTAGTAACGTCCATTATATCGTATATTAAATGTTCATCTCTATATTTGTACGCCATTCCATGCTAGATTATACGAACCTGGCATGCTATCGCCGCGATACGAACAGTAGGCAGGATACAGTCGCCATAGACATGATAGGTAAGGTAGAATGTAAACCAGCTTATTCATGCTACCCGTCGTCACCTCCTCCAACATTCATCCGGCGCATATAGAGCGACGACATCCACTCCTACGTGTCATCCATCAGTCCAAGTAAAATAATGATTACCACATCCATAGTGGATTATATAGCACACACACACATAATAATGGAAGCCCCTCGAAATCGAGGATGGCCGGCCCAAGGGCCTCCTAGGCGTGAATTTGTTAAAGTGTAGAAGCTGTCGCCAACACAACAACCTCACCCTAAGTTAACGAGCTGCATGACCCAGTGTCAAGGAATAGTCCGAGAAGACTGGACAGCTCGCCAACTGCACTGGCTAACCATTACCCCGGAACACGATCAGCAAATCGATTAACATCCAGAGTACCAATTACTGCTGGGTAGACAGAGGCAAATGGCATAAAGAAACTTGCCCATAGTTTCACCCTGCCGAGGATCGAACTCGGGCAGGATGCTGACCATTTCACCACAGGTCACACACACACACACACACACACACAAGACCCACGTCAATAACTCACCATTTATTACGTGGAGGATCCCTCAGGAGGCTCCTACAGTGTGTTGCCACTTTATCATCCACCAACTTACACACTATCATACTGTTCCTGGAAGACACTGAGCACACCGTCGGGCTTTTAGCACAACTCCTCCTGGCCGTGAAGATCATCACTTCATTATGCTGACTGTATATAAATATGAAACATCTACGTCACATTTCTTATTGACTTTCTGCCTCATTTTTACACAATTGCAGGTCATAATTGTTTCTTTTACCTTGACAACACAACATACATATAATGTTTCTCTCTTTTATTATTATTATTATTATTATTATTATTATTATTATTATTATTATTATTATTATTATTATATTTTCGCCCCCCAGGCCCTGATGTGGGTCATTGACCTGTGACCTGACTAATCTCGTAAAAAAAGCAAAAATGTGAAGAATATGTCAATAAGTTACTGGGGACTGTATACCGATAACATTACATGAGTTACTGGTGCCTATAATTATAACTATAACACTAGTTTATATCTCCCACCCAGCGAGGATAATAGAAATAATGAAATATGAGTACTTGTGATCGTAATTCAAAACTTGTGCACCAGCTGACTAACGTCTCAGGTTGACTCACTGTATCTCCTTAACTCACAGAAACAAACACCAAAGTCTCGGTGTGTTGTGGACGCCACTATAAATTAAGTAATAATATATCTAGATATGACAGTAGATACTCTTAGCGTCACTAGCCAGTGTTGCCTCTCTGTCTTAAAGAGAAATAGAGGAAAAGTCTCAACCTTACTCGGGGGTCCAGCGGGACCTTCGCTAGCATCACTCCTTGGGGGCGTGAGGAGGGCTGTTCTGGCCCTCTTGGCGGAGTCCTGAAGACCCTCAGTTGCCTCAGCACCTAAGGAGATTGGCGAAGAAGGGTGGCCTATGGGATCCAATCGGCGGAGTTCCAGACGGTTCCGGGCTGCCCTTGCCAATACATGCTAGCAGTGTTTCGTAAGTAAAAGTATTTCGGCCCAAACAATCTAAATTTTTAATGGCCATCAATGTTGTTCCTCGTGCCAGCAGCCTGGAGGCCATTGGTTAATCTCTACACCCGTGGGAACAACCAAGTCGGTTGTGTACAACAGCGTCAGAGAATTATAGCAGCCTTACAGTGAGAACGGCACCAGTGTCTTAAGGCTCATTAAGGCATCACGTATCGGTTAATACAAAAGGTTTTACCAAGTTAATGGCCGACAATCCAATTTTTATTGTCATTTTTCCTTCTGATTTTTTTACACTTTAGTTTACATTTGTATTAAATTTAACACTTACTGTCATTTTTTCCTTACAGTAATACATACAAATGAAAAGCTTCATACAAAACATAACGTAACGTAACGTAACGTAACCTGCTTTAGGTATATTGGAATATCTTATGAGTGTAAATGACGTCTTATATGAAACAGTGATAATATTATTATGTGTAAATTAATTTACATTATTATAACAATAAAAAGTATTCCTTTACCCCTTCTTAGTGGACACACACACTGGCCATAGGTGACCATGTAGGTCATCATATTAGGTCCACGTGAATAGTTTAAGTAACTTAACCTTAAGGAATATTACTTAACTCTTATCTTTATAAACACAGGATGATCATGACGCGTTATATGATATATTCTAAACAATGTAAATGCCAACATAAGTTTGGGAGAAAAACAACTAAATCTAAAGTTACTTAAAACAACAGTAAAGACTTAAACTGTGCACATGAGACGAAAACAAATATCATAGTAATAAATGTAAGTAATAAATAACTAATTAAACCCTGAAACTAAATACGTATATTTAAATGTTCTTTGTCTTTTATATTATATTGTTAACACAGTAATGACTTTAACACATATTGAAACAATTAAAAGAAAAAAGAAAAAAAACACCGATCAACCTCGACCCGGAGGGCCAGATGACCCCTGGACAGCTCTGAGCTTGACCAGCACGTTCGTGTTTATATTATTATCTCGACTGAATTATATTACAAAGTCACTTATGAGTTTTTCAATGATGTTTTGATAATATTTACTTATTCTCACCTAAATGTTAACAACTAGCGTATCAAAGAATACGACCACAACTAAATAAAGACGGAAATTCACGGAGGTAACTTGGTGTAACTGGCTAGACTCCTCAAGGTGCCACAGACCTGCCATCGTCGAGTAGTTTTTCATCGTGTAGCACAACTGAGGCTATACATACGAACACGTTTACTATATAGCTGAAGTATTTTACACGTTTCGTATACAGCCACTACTGAGAGAGGGGGAGGGAGGGAGGGAGGGAGGGAAGGGGGCTACACGATGAACCCATAAATCAGGTATAGCTTGTCGAGGACGGGCTACGGGGCAATGTAAGCAATGGGGCTACTAAGACTATAGGTATAGGCTCCAAGTCCACGCCAGGCCAGGCCTGAGATGATGACGTCACTAGCAGCGTCCTCAGCGGATATTACACGACTTGTATCTCTCGTCCATCTCTCCCTGGGTGAGGAGGAAGAAGGGGGGAGGGGGAAGAGGAGGGAGGGGGAAGAGGAGGGAGGGGGAAGAGGGAGGGAGAGGGGAAGAGGGGAGGGGGGAGGAGGAGGAGGGGAGGGGGAGGAGGGAGGGGGAGGGGAGGGGAGAGGGGAGGAGAGGGGAGGAAAAATAGGGAGTGGGGGAGGAGAGGGAGGAGGGGAGAAGGAGGGGAGAGGGGAGGAGGGGAGTAAGGGGGGAGGAGGAGGGGAGGGGGGAGGAGGGGGCAAGCAAGGGGAGGAGGGGAAGGAGGAGGGGGGTGAGGGGAGGGGAGGGAGGGGGGAGGGAGGGGAGGGGAAGGGAGGGGGAGAAGGAGGAGGGGGGAGGGAGGGAAGGAGGGGAGGAGGGGGAGAGGAGGGGAAGGGAGAGGAAGGAGGGGGAGGGAAGGAGGAGGGGGGAGGGGGTGGAGGGGGGAGGAGGGGAGGGGAGGAGGGGGAGGAGGGGGAGGGGAAGGAGTGGGGAGGAGGGGAAGGAGGAGTGGGGAGGAGGGGGGAGGAGGAGAGGGAGGAGGGGGAGGGGAAGGAGGGGGAGGAGGAGGAGAAGAGGAGGAAGAAGAGGAGGGACGTAAAGGGGAAGAGGAAGAAGAAGAGGCGGAGGAAGGAGAAGGAAGAAGATAAGGAGTAGGAGGAAAGTGAGAAGGAAGAAAGAAGGAGGAGAAAGAGGAGAGAAGAGAAAGAAGATGGAAGAAAGACAGAGAAGGGGAGGGGAGAGGAATGGACACAAAGCGAACAGTAACAAGTTTCAGTGTTGGTGGTGGTGGTGGTGGTAGTGATAACAGCAGTAGTCACGTTAGTAGTAGTATTAGTGGTGATTATAAGTGGTGCAGATGACGTGGTGGTGAGTGGTGATACGTGGTGGTAGTCACAGGAATGGTGGTGGTAGTGATGATAATAGCAGTGGTAGTGGTGGTGATAATAGCAATGGTCACACAGTCCTGTCGTAACTGGCTGGCGGGTCTCAGGTGACACGTCGGGGCGGAAGGGGACAGAACAAAGCCTCGGCATCCGTCACCCCCTCCTTCCCTCCCAGACAGTTAACAGTCACAAAACGTCTCGACCTGTAAACATCTCAGCCCTGGGAACACTCGCAGAAACCGGAGAGAGTCCCTGAGAAAACCCTAAAGAAACCGCCGTGGCCCGAGGGATGGACTAGCCGAGAAAATCATAACGAATTTCAGGAAAGCTCTTTAGGCTCCTCCACCCGTCCGTCCGCCTCATGGGAAAAGGTTTTCTTTGCCATTTTAAAAGATTTGAAGCCACAATGAGGGATTTTTCACCGCTAAGGGTAAGAGTTAGAGGTGGGGAGGAGGGGATGAAGAGAAGGGGAGGGGATGAAGGGAGGGGAAGGAGTGTATAGGGGGAGGTAGTGAAGAAGGAGGGGGTGGACGGTGGTATCCCACACACCCACTTATGTAATGGAGGTTTAGAATGCACTACCAAACACACTTATCATATACGCCTCAAAAATATTATCACATCATCAATAACTAATAAAACACAAGACTTGGTGAGTTATGTGTGAAGGGGATCATTCAGGTGGTGTGATAATACAATGTAAGAGAGAAACTTCACTAAATGGAGGAGGAGACACACGTCCTCCCCATGGCTCCCACACACTCGCCGATAAATCACGTTCCGACTTCTTTATAAGGACCTTCCTGTTACCTGAATAACCCGGCAGCTGCAGCCTCAACCAATGGGGCGCCGCGCATTACCGCCGGCCTCCAATAATTACACCACATCCAGGAAAGGGGCGGGTTTTGGGAGTGATAAAAAACGCGCCATTCCCACTCTCGCGTGTGATTGGGCGAGGAAGGAAGATGATAAAAAGAGGCGACTGTGATTGGCTGGCACCGCGTGTAATCACATATGACATGATGAAGATGATGATGGTGTTGCGATATGAGGAAGGTGTGTACTAGTGTGTGGTTGGTGGTGGCGGTAGTGGTGACTGGCATGTGTGACGTGTGTGTGTGTTGGCTACTGATGGCGACCCTCTACACTGCCCCTGTTCCCACAACCACCCCCACCACGCCTCACCATCGCTCCACACTACCCTCCCATAACATATAATTGCAGTATATAAGTTATTAATAACAGCAATTTAGTATTTATTATAGGTTTTCGTATAGAGAAAAACACGTAAAAACAACATAGGATAAACTGGACAGTGTCAGATTGTGGGTGTCGGGAAACGTTGGAAGTGTGTAGTAGTAATAATAATTAACGGTTTATTGAAAAATATGGCAGGCAAAAAACTGAAAATAAAACAAAACAGAGATGAGTGGGTCACTTTGTTGTCAAGAAATACACAAGTAATATTAGTGGTAAATAATATTACTTGTATATGATGACAAGGAGGACTGGATCTTTTAACAGTTTCAGAACAGTTACGGTACTAAAGTGAGATAGACAAGGAGTGACTACACAGGTTAACTACGAGTTATGAAGTGTGTGTGTGTGAGGGGGGAGTGTATATGTGGGGAGACTGGATGTGTGAGGGTAGTCGAGGTTTATGTAAGGGGATGTGTGGGAGGGTAATAACCATGATAGATGTTAGGGCAATGTGTTGGGGGGGGGACGAAAATATTGGGTACTGTAATCAAATAAGAAACATTGTTGTGTGACCCGGGTGTATCGCTTGGGTGAATAACACGACAGACTATGTCAACACACTTCCCTTATGTCGTCTCTACTGCTGCAACTGTGAGAGGTGATGACGTTCTCACTAACGCACTACTAAATTATTGGTGGCTCGTCAAATGGGCCCCACACCTAATGGATCGGGGCCTATTAAGAACTGAGGCCTAAACTCAATCTTAAATCACTCCTTCCCCACTACAGAAGTCACTCTCCTTAACTCACACTGACTGACATACCTTCACGTTGTCAATCAGCATATCTAGGAGAGCCAGACGTCGTGTGGTTTACGAAACGGACAGTTAGAACAGGCTGGAGATGGGTGAAGCTAAGTGATGGGACGGACAGTTAGAACAGGCTGGTGAGGGGTGAAGCTAAGTGGTGGGACGGACAGTTAGAAGAGGCTGGTGATGGGTGATGCTAAGTGGTGGGACGGACAGTTAGAAGAGGCTGGTGATGGGTGATGCTAAGTGGTGGGACGGACAGTTAGAACAGGCTGGTGATGGGTGATGCTAAGTGGTGGGACGGACAGTTAGAACAGGCTGGTGATGGGTGATGCTAAGTGGTGGGACGAACAGTTTGAAGACAGGCTGGTGATGGGTGATGCTAAGTGATGGGACGGACGGTTAGAACACGCTGGTGATGGGTGATGCTAGAGGTGGTGGGACGGACGGTTAGAACGAGGCTGGTGATGGGTGAAGCTAAGTGATGGGACGGACGGTTAGAACAGGCTGGTGATGGGTGATGTTAAGTGATGGGACAGACAGTTAGAACAGGCTGGTGATGGGTGATGCTAAGTGGTGGGACGGACAGTTAGAACAGGCTGGTGACGGGTGATGCTAAGTGGTGGGACGAACAGTTAGAACAGGCTGGTGATGGGTGAAGCTAAGTGATGGGACGGACAGTTAGAACAGGCTGGTGATGGGTGATGCTAAGTGGTGGGACGGACGGTTAGAACCCAGGCTGATGGGTGATGCTAAGTGGTGGGACGGACAGTTAGAACAGGCTGGTGATGGGTGATGCTAAGTGATGGGACGGACAGTTAGAACAGGCTGGTGACGGGTGATGCTAAGTGGTGGGACGGACAGTTAGAACAGGCTGGTGATGGGTGATGCTAAGTGGTGGGACGGACAGTTAGAACAGGCTGGTGATGGGTGATGCTAAGTGGTGGGACGGACAGTTAGAACAGGCTGGTGATGGGTGATGCTAAGTGACGGGACGGAAAGTTAGAACAGGCTGGTGACGGGTGATGCTAAGTGATGGGACGGACAGTTAGAACAGGCTGGTGATGGGTGATGCTAAGTGGTGGGACGGACTGTTAGAACAGGCTGGTGATGGGTGATGCTAGTGGTGGGACGGAGAGTTAGAACAGGCTGGTGATGGGTGATGCTAGTGGTGGGACGGACAGTTAGAACAGGCTGGTGATGGGTGATGCTAAGTGGTGGGACGGACAGTTAGAACAGGCTGGTGATGGGCGATGCTAAGTGATGGGAGGGACAGTTAGAACAGGCTGGTGATGGATGATGCTAAGTGATGGGACGGACAGTTAGAACAGGCTGGTGATGGGTGATGCTAAGTGGTGGGACGGACAGTTAGAACAGGCTGGTGATGGGTGATGCTAAGTGATGGGACGGACAGTTAGAACAGGCTGGTGATGGGTGATGCTAAGTGGTGGGACGGACAGTTAGAACAGGCTGGTGATGGATGATGCTAAGTGATGGGACGGACAGTTAGAACAGGCTGGTGATGGGTGATGCTAAGTGATGGGACGGACAGTTAGAACAGGCTGGTGATGGGTGATGCTAAGTGGTGGGACGGACAGTTAGAACAGGCTGGTGATGGGTGATGCTAAGTGATGGGACGGACAGTTAGAACAGGCTGGTGATGGGTGATGCTAAGTGGTGGGACGGACAGTTAGAACAGGCTGGTGATGGGTGACTCTATATGATGGGAAGCGAGACAGATATTAAACTAGAGTGATACCATGAGGACCTTGAACCATTAACGGAGCTACAACACAACACATCCTTCACATCAGTAAGAAAAGACGAATAACACATTAAAGGAACAGAGAATCTAGTATTTGTTGTGGATTCCGGCCATCACGTGGTGGTAGTAGAGAGAGAGAGAGAGAGAGAGAGAGAGAGAGAGAGAGTAATAAGCCTTAGTGATATAAAAATAAAGCAAGGATTAACTGACATTACTATCAAGAGCCTGGTACCAGTAACAAGCAACAGCGTGAGGTTTTGGGGAGTCACAGTAACAGACAGGTGGGGGGGGGAGGGAGAGGGAACACGACACACCTTAGTGTCCGATGTGGGTCAGTGACCTGTGCCTGGGTGGGCTAATCCCCGTAAAAAAAAAAATGCCAGGCCACATTGAGTCACTACCACCCCCCCCCCCGCTGGGTTTTAATGGCCATATCGTGTTGTCAGCGGTATCTGGAGAACCTTTATCAGACACTCGAGGGTTTTATCGTGTGGTCAGACTCAAAAAATAATGATTAAGAGGCGATATTTGTCATTGTGTAGACATTTTTAATATATGAGTCAACTTTTTTGTTTTCTTTACACTTTACGGTCTTGCTGTGGCCCTGGTCTGGTGGTTGTGTGGGTGATTGTTTAAACGGGCCCAGTCCACATAGACTCCAACCTAACCTAACCTAACCTAACCTACCAAGATCCTAGTAGGTCCTTAATTCTAATCCGTCCTAGTCCTAGGTACGATGAAGTCCTTTTATAATCAGGACCTAAAACTGGGACCCGTGTGACCCCTCAGTCGTCTCTGCTGCGCAACACAACACTTGATGCTACCTGTCTATATACAGTATCGTGAAGACGCGCCATGTACAGTATATACACGTTTGTTAATATGGTGTGTGTGTGTGTGTGTGTGTGTGTGTAGACAGCAGTAACATCCGTACGCATAAGGCAAACAATTATCCCAACATCAGGAATATTAAGCGGTCTTTATCACTGTTATGATATCTCAGAAGAAATCACAGTAATAAAATACATGTTAACAAAATACATGTTTACATATGTATTTTGTGTGTATAAATAGTATACTTTGGTAAATCTGTTGTTGTACTGATCGTTACTCTGTTTACACCATCTGTGACTCCTACTATAAACATCAAACATCCACTTTAGAACAACAAGACAATTACTTCTTCTACAGGTTGAGTATGTGAGCTGGTGCAGGTGTGTCCGGCAGCCTTCCACCTGTCGTCCAGCGAGCACAACCAACCAACAAGTTCGTCTGTGCCTCTAAAGGACACACACTCAGGGATAAAAACCAGCTCAAAGACATCTATTGATACCACTTTAAAGAAAGGCCTTACCAGAATCCAGATAACTGTGTGAAACAAATAACTGTTAACTACTTATATATAATAAAGTCCAATCAAAGTCCAATAGCTTAAAACATCAGCAAATTACATAATGTTCTGTGTAATTCTAACCTAACCTAACCTAAACTAACCAAACCAAACCAAACCAAACCAAACCAAACCAAACCAAACCTAACCTAACCTAACCAAACCTTGAAAGCCGCTTCAGCGCTTAATGACTGTTGTGACGTCATCAACCCCTTGAGTACGAAGACTTAACCCATAAGTACTATGACTCAACACCTTGAATGACGATGAGTTAAATATATGAGTATGGTGATTTAACGACACGAGTATGATGATTTAACGACACGAGTACGATGATTTAACGACACGAGTACGATGACTTAACGACACGAGTATGATGATTTAACGACACGAGTATGATGATTTAACGACACGAGTATGATGATTTAACGACACGAGTATGATGATTTAACGACACGAGTATGATGATTTAACGACACGAGTATGATGATTTAACGACACGAGTACGATGACTTAACCGCTTGAGTATGACGACTTATTCCTCAAATATTCAAGATTCAGATTCAAATTTGCCCCCGACGGGGCTAGTTTATTGGGCACCCCCTTACAGCCTGTGCAAGGTGAAGCGCAGAAGCGTTTACAGCGCCCAACTGGGAAGCATGCTAAGTTCATGCTTGCCTTTATGACTTGTACATTAAGGGCGTAAAAGCCTGAAGGGTCATGGGTTTTGTCAAGTTACATAAAGTGAGAGAATGATGAGTGTGTGGGGGGGAAAGTTCCCGGTACATTTTATCTGTTTATGGCAAAGAGTGGCAGGTCCCTAATAATGTCAAATGCCAGGCCTGTGACTAGGAGGAGGGCAAATATTCAAGGGGTTAAGTCAGTGTATTGAAGAGGTCAAGTTATAGTACTCAGGGGTTAAGTGATCATACTCAAAGGGTTAAGTAATCGTACTCAAAGGGTTAAGTCATCGTACTCAAGGGGTTAAATTTTTGACAAACTCGAGTGGCTGATGACGTCACTCAATGCATTAAGCGCTGAAGCGGCTCTCAAATGATGGTGTTTACATTCTGCAATTATCAAAAGAAAAAAAACTACTGAGGTAACATACTTTTCTTAAGCACTCCCATCATAAGGTTTAAGTCCAGAATTAATGACAAACCTTCATACACCCCCCCTCCACCCCAAAATAAATAAATAAATAAATAAATAAATAAATAAATGCTAAAACATGCAAATAGTACGCCAAGATTTTATTCTCATCAAAAAATAAAAATGAATAAAATACAGTCATGGATAAAAGTTCGCTCCTGTGGTGAAACCGAGTCGCGAGAATGAGTCTCCGAACTGACTGTTTTGTCTCATTTGGGGTCGATGCTGCTTCATAATGGGATGGAACGAACTTTTGACCCGGACGGTATACATACTGGAAGTTCCCTTAAGAGAAGACAATGTATGAGATTTAACTAGGAATCTGAAGACGTCACTCGAGGGATTGTCCAGTGCAGTCATTTCTCTCCTTCTCATAAGTCACTTTATAAAGTAAACCTCTAATACGACGTTTAAGTTATAATTACAGTATTGTAATAAAAGTTCATGAAGAGACTAAAAGTATTTCAGTCAAATATACATATCTGGATGAGAGAGAGAGAGAGAGAGAGAGAGAGAGAGAGAGAGAATGACACCCCCCCCCCAAAAAAAAATAAAGATAAAAACAATAATAATAATAATAAAGACCAAACAAAATTATGAAAATCTATAGAGAGGGAACGAAAGGACCATAAAATTAGTTATGATTGCAATCTATGATAAACAAAACGAATAAATCTATACGCACACATACACGTGAGGTCTTTCATATCAACACCCGAGGACGAGTTACTACACCACGTGAACCCCACACCACCTGGTGTCTCCATGACCAGTCCAGGCCCGGGCCATCAACTGTAAACTATAATAATTTGTATGTTCAATCATTATTCCTTCTCCTTTCAATAATGAAAGCTTTTGTTAAACGACCCACCCACCCCATGTCTTTGTATGTAATAAGTCATTTTTGTCCAATATATATTTTCAGTCTTCGGGCTGTAGAACTTCTCCAATAAACCGTTAATTATTATTATCATTATTATTTACACACACACACACACACACACACACACACACACACACACGCTGTAATCTTCTGGTGTCCCCTGCAGGTTGCCATGTCCTATATCTCTCTCCACACTACGCCATCACCTGTACGGCTGCATGGGATGATTGCTGCGTTCCTCCTCCTGACGAAGTGTTTATCTTACCTGTTCCTACCTGTTAATTTTTTTGTGTAACAGCTGTGTGTGTGTGTGTGTGTTTTATGCTATCTTATCATGTAATCACCTTACATGCTACAGTTGATAATATCTTTACAATAGCACCTGGTTACAGTAGGCAAATTTACATATCAAATCTATGCTAGGAAGGGGGAATAGGAAGGGAGAATAGGGAGGGGGAATAGGGAAGGGGAATAGGGAGGTAATACTGAAGCTAGAGGGTTTGTTACGTGTTGAAGGGTACAAAGTATCATTTGGTTGAGGTATACGAATACAGTCATCAGTACTGTACCCACAAAGCAAATACAGTACTCTGCTATTACCGTCCAAGGATAACATCACCACCAACACGCTCTGGCAAACAATGAAATCTGGGTACTATAAAATCTATGTCAGGAAAAGAGAGCAAGCTATATGGTGTTAAGGGATCACATGAAGATTAGACCCCCATAGTTTATTTCACCCTTAACACTACCTCTGGTGGGGTTAGGTTAGGTTCATTTTACAAACATAAGCATCTTAACTACTGTAGCCGTTAAGCAAAATACAATACCGTCACGGCATATAATAATCACCTCTACTGACAGTCGGATAATGCTGTAGAATTTTAGGTATGGCGGTGTGGACTGAGATGTGGTACGGCCAGATTATAGCTAGTGGGGGGGGGGAGGGAGGATGTATACGGTCAGATTATAGTTAGTAGGGAGGGTTGTGTATGCGGCCAGATTATAGTTAGTAGGGAGGGTTGTGTATACGGCCAGATCGGCCAGATTATAGTTAGTAGGGAGGGTTGTGTATACGGCCAGATTATAGTTAGTAGGGAGGGTTGTGTATACGGCCAGATTATAGTTAGTAGGGAGGGTTGTGTATACGGTCAGATTATAGTTAGTAGGGGGGTTGTGTATAAGGCCAGATTATAGTTAGTAGGGAGGGTTGTGTATACGGCCAGATTATAGTTAGTAGGGAGGGTTGTGTATACGGCCATATTATAGTTAGGAGGGAGGGTTGTGTATACGGTCAGATTATAGTTAGTAGGGAGGGTTGTGTATACGGCCAGATTATAGTTAGGAGGGAGGGTTGTGTATACGGCCAGATTATAGTTAGTAAGGAGGGTTGTGTATACGGCCAGATTATAGTTAGTAAGGAGGGTTGTGTATACGGCCAGATTATAGTTAGGAGGGAGGGTTGTGTATACGGCCAGATTATAGTTAGTAGGGAGGGTTGTGTATACGGCCAGATTATAGTTAGTAGGGAGGGTTGTGTATAGGGTCAGATTATAGTTAGTAGGGAGGGTTGTGTATACGGTCAGATTATAGTTAGTAGGGAGGGTTGTGTATACGGCCAGATTATAGTTAGTAGGGAGGGTTGTGTATACGGTCAGATTATAGTTAGTAGGGAGGGTTGTGTATACGGCCAGATTATAGTTAGAAGGGAGGGTTGTGTATACGGCCAGATTATAGTTAGTAGGGAGGGTTGTGTATACGGTCAGATTATAGTTAGTAGGGAGGGTTGTGTATAAGGTCAGATTAATTATAGACCCAGGCAGCCTGTGTACACCCTAAACACGACAAATGTGGTGAAGCTATGAATAAGGTACCTATGAATACAGTGAAGCTATAAATAATGTGAAGCTATAAATATGGGGAAGCTATAAATAAGGTGAAGCTATAAATACGGTGAAGCTATAAATAAGGTGAAACTATAAATACGGTGAAGCTATAAATAAGGTAGCTATGAATACAGTGAAGCTATAAATATGGTGAAGCTATAAATAATGTGAAGCTATAAATATGGTGAAGCTATAAATATGGTGAAGCTATAAATACGGTGAAGCTATAAATTCGGTGAAACTTTAAATATGCAGAAACTGTTAATACGGTGAGGCTATAAATACGATGAAACTATTAATATGGTGAAGCTATTACGGTGAAGCTATAAAGTGTAGCTATAGATAAGGCGAAGCTATAAAAAAGTTGCAGCTATAAATAAGGCTAATATATATGTACACCTGAAGCTAAACTGTAGCCATATTATGTGATCATTGTCAGCCTGAAGTCACAGCCAGTCTCTTCATATGGCCAGACTTAATTGGCGACATGGCCAAGCTGCAAACGTGGTCAGGTTGTGTACATGGCCAGATTATAGATATGACCAGGCTGTAGATATGGCTAAGTTGTGGACATGACTAAGCTATGGAGTTGGTCAGGTTGTGGACATGGCCAAGCTGTACACATAGCCAAGTTGTGGACTTGGTTAGGTTGTGGATATGGCCAAGATCTAGACATGACCAAGCTATGATATGGCCAAGCTATGATATGGCCGTGTTGTGGACGTGGAAAGGTTGTGGACTTGCCCAAGCTGTAGATGTGGTCAGGTTGTGAACATGGCCAAGCTATGGACAAGGCGCTGTGAACATGGCCAAGCTGTAGACATGACGCTGTGAACATGGCTAAGCTGTGTAGATATGGCCAAGCTGTAGATATGGCCAAGCTGTAGACATGACGCTGTAAACATGGCCAAACTGTAGGCATGACGCTGTAATCATGGCCAAGCTGTAGACATGAAACTGTAAACATGGCCAAGCTGTAGACATGACCAAGCTGTGGTCGGGAGAAGACGTGGACATCTCGTAATTGGCAGCGTCACTGTACTTAACAATCGATATGAATGAATCATTTCCCGGAACCTCGGTGTGATGGCGGTGGCGTGGTGAGCGTCGTGACCAGGCACCAGAGCGCCCTATGTCCTGCCCGGTGACCCTCACTCTGCACCGTCACTCTTGGTACACATCGCACCACCTCACCTCGACCTGCACATCACATTAAGTGTTTGTTACAGCGGGGTTGAGGAGGAGTGAGTTTTTCCCATTTCGTTTTAGTCCTGGTTTTCGGGTCCTCTGCCTCCTATTGCATTAGTAAAAACTAGTGAATCGGGAAAGGCCGCGGACCGACCGTTATACCCCCAAAAGAAAAGGGAATTTCGACTCTGTCCTCTCGCACATAGGGGACAGTCTCATAAGAACATAAGAATGGAGGAAACTACAGCGGGCCAATTGGCCCATACTGGGCAGTTCCATTTACACCCAACCCCTACTGCTCATATGAGCATCCAACCTATGTTACCAAACCAGTGTTTACCTATTTCGCGCCTAAATCTAAATTTGTCTAATTTAAAACCATTGTTACGAGTTTGCTTTTGGTTGGATAGTTTGAGTACCTTTTTAATGTCCCCTTTGTTCAGCCCTGACTTCCATTTATACACCTCTATCATATCGCCTCTCACTCTATGTCTCTCGAGGGAGTGCAAATTAAGATGCTTTAACCTGTCTCTGTACTCTGTAACAAGGTAACCAGAATTGAACTGCGTAATCCAAGTGAGGTCTCACAAGTGCAAGATATAGTTTTAGGATGACCTCGCTAGTCTTGTAACCAACACTCCTTTGCATGAACCCAAGTACTTTATTAGCCTTGTTTAGAGCAAATATACATTGTTTACTTGGCTTAAGGTTCCTACTTATCATTACTCCTAAATCTCTTTCGCAGTCGGATTTTTCAATGGCATCGTTGTTCATCTGGTAACTGGTTTCCCTGTTTACATCTCCTATACTGAGTACTTTACGTTTGTCCACGTTGAATTTCATCTGCCATTTTTCAGACCAGTCGAAAAATTTGTTTAGATCTTCCTGTAGTTTTGTGGAGTCCTCATCAGATTTAATTATACAGCCTATTTTGGTGTCATCAGCAAATTTACTTATGTTGCTATCTATGCCGATATCTATGTCGTTTATGTATGTAATAAATAATAATGGTCCAAGTACTGAACCTTGGGGAACTCCCCTAGTGACGTTACTCCAATGGGATTTAGTGCCGTTAATGCTCACTCGCTGTTTTCTGTCCTGTAACCACGCCCTGATCCATTTAAGGATATTACCTTTGATGCCATGTGCTTCTACTTTTCTAATTAGTCTTTCGTGGGGGACTCTGTCGAAGGCTTTGCTAAAGTCGAGATATACCACATCATAATTGTGCCCCTCGTCCACCGATTCGAAAACTGATGAAAAGAATGTTAATAGATTAGTTAGACAAGAACGCCCGCTTGTGAAGCCATGCTGGGAATCATTGATCAATCGGTGCTTCTCCAGGTGATTTCGAATAGAGTTTGAAATGATTGCTTCCAGTAATTTGCCTACTATAGATGTTAGACTGATTGGGCGGTAGTTAGAGGATAGTGATCTATCTCCCTTCTTGAAAATCGGTATTACATTCGCTATCCTCCAGGATTCTGGTACTACACCTGTTTTAAGGACATGTTTAACAACTTTGCTAAGGGCATACAAGCTCTTCCTTACATTCCTTAAATACTCTGGCAAATATCTCATCGGGACCGGTGAAAGTATGCGACTGTGTTCCATGTCGAGAGGCTATCAGGAAAGGGGATATGAATTTTGTCCATATTGTCCGGAGAGGGAAAGGTCATTTTAACATACCGATCGCTTTGATATTTTTCTGATGTCAGGAAAAATACGTAACTAAAAATGGTACAAAACCGTGAATGCGGCAACACTGGGGTTAAAAATTTCAATGTGGTGGTGCGTAGCGGCCGCGCGACGATTGTCCCCCGGACAAGGATGGCCACAAAAGAAATGTGAAAAGTGTGTTACTGTCTCCCTCAAACCTACGATCGTTTTCCAAATAATATTCTGAAATCTTGAAGATATAAGGCAAAAAATTAAAGACAGTTACCCAATAAAATTGTCAACATATTTTGTCATAATGATAGATCATGAATAATTCAGTTTTGGAGAACTTCCATTGATCTGATGTGATATCAGTTGCGGATTCAGTATGTTGTCACACATGTGTTAACGAAAGTTTATGGACTTCTGTCGATATATCGAGGAACTGATCGAAGATGCCACTCAAAAGATGAAAACGAACAAAAATAGGGGATGCAGATGAAATGTGTCATTGTGTTTTGTTGAATAATATATTAGCTGACGTGTTAAACGGTGACGGGTGTCAAAAATTAACATGAAATTTTTACGGGATTACTTAAGCTCCTACACTAAAACCTGCCGACCTAACCTAACCTTTTTTATCCACCTCCACCTACTTACCTAACCTGACATAATCTAACCTAACCTGACATAATCTAACCTAACCTGACATAATCTAACCTAACCTGACATAATCTAACCTAACCTGACATAATCTAACCTAACCTGACATAATCTAACCTAACCTGACACAATCTAACCTAACCTTACGTAATCTAACCTAACCTGACATAATCTAACCTAACCTGACATAATCTAACCTAACCTGACATAATCTAACCTAACCTGACATAATCTAACCTAACCTGACATAATCT
>NW_024753412.1:0-37500 GCF_018991925.1 Homarus americanus
TCAGTTGTTCGTTTCAGTTACGTATTGCCTTGGAGCTGATTTTAATTCTTTCCTTCATTATTATTTTTATTTATTTTTGCAAATAAATAAAAGTAAAATCATCTTTCTCATCTCGTCTTAAAAACTTCTGCAGAAAGGCAGTTTTGTCAATCATCTCATCATCCTTCTTAGCTCATACCATCGTGTATTGTACTACTCCAAAAGTCAAAATCGTGTGTGTACTAAGTAGGCTGTCTCTTACTCGAGAATGGCTCTGTCTTACTCAGGAAATAGCTCCTCCGTCTTACTCTCAAGGCAAACAGTCTTACTCAAGGGGTGAACAACTGCTCAGGGTGAACAATCTCTTACTCAAGATGAACAATCTTTACTCAAAGGAATAGACAATCTTGCTCAAAGGGTGAACAATGTCTTACTCAGGAAATGAGCACTCTCAAAAGATGTTCTTTACTCAAAATTGAAACAATCTTACTCGTAGAAACATAGTGGCAACCTCCAAAGTTGCCACACACACACACACACACACACACACATGGTTATTGTAGTTTCGTCTGAAGCCACAAAGTATGGCTGCCTGGTCCTGTTTCTCCCTCCCTCCTCCCCCTTACACAAATAAGCTGCCCTCTCACACACACAGGCCATTTCTCTCCCACCACACACAAATAAACCTCCCTCTCCCTTACCCTCCTCTAGCTCTCCCCTCCCCTCCACCCCTCCCTGGGCTAGCACTCCTCCTCACCCTCCTAAATAAACTCCCTCCTCCCTTACCCCTTCTAGGAAAGCTCTCCCCTCCTTACCCCTAGATAAGGCACTCCTCCTCCCTTACCTACAGACTCTCCTCCTCCTTACCTCCTAAATAAAGCTCTTCCTCCTCCTACCTCCTGCTCACTCCCTCTCCCTTACCCTCCCTAGATAAAGCACTCCCTCCTCCCACTCTACCAACCTCCCTCCTCCCTTACCCCTCCTAGATAAAACTCCCTCTCCCTTACCCTCCCCTAGACAAAAAACTCCCTCCTCCCTTACCCACCTCTAAGAAGCCTCCCTCCTCCCTTACCCTCCAGATAAAGCTCTCCCTCCTCCTTACCCCTAGATAAGCACTCCCTCCCCTTACCCTCCTAGGCCACTTCCTCCTCCTCCTTACAGATAAAGCTCCCTCTCCCCTTACCCTCCTAGATAAAACCCTCTCCTTACCTCCTAGATAAAGCACTCCTCCTCCCTTACCCCTCCTAGATAAAGCACTCCCCTCCTCCTTACCCTCCTAGATAAAGCCTCCCTCCCTTCCTCCCTGAAATAGGCCTCCTCCTCCTTACCCTCCCTAGATAAAGCACTCCTCCTCCCTTACTCCTAGATAAAGCCTCCCTCCTCCCTTACCCTCCTAGATAGCTCTCTCTCCCTTACCCTCCTAGATAAAACTCCCTCCTCCTTACCCTCCTAGATAAGCTCCTCCTCCCTTACCCTCCTAAATAGCCTCCCTCCTCCCTTACCCTCCTAGATAGACACTCCTCCTCCCTTACCTCCTAGTAAAGCACTCCCTCCTCCCATCACTCTCCCTCCCTCCCTTACCCTCCTAGATAAAAGCACTCCCTCCTTACCCCTCCTAGATAGGCCTCCTCCTCCCTTACCCTCCTAGATAAAGCACTCCTCTCCTTACCTCTAGATAAAGCACTCCTCCTCCTTACCCCTCCTAGATAAAGCACTCCCCTCCCTTACCCTCTAGATAAAGCTCCTCCTCCTTACCCCTCCTGGATAAGGCCTCCCTCCTCCCTTACCCTCCTGGAATAAGCTCCCTCCCTTACCCTCCTGAATAAGGCTCCTCCTCCCTTACCCCCTCTAGATAAAGCTCCCTCCTCCTTACCCTCCTAGATAGCACTCCCTCCTCCTTACCCTCCTAGATAGCACTCCTCTCCTCCCTTACCTCTAGATAAGCACTCCCCTCCTCCTTACCCTCCTAGATAAGCTCCCTCCTCCCTTACCTCCCACAAATAACTCCCCTCCTCCCCTCCTAAATAAACACTCCCTCTCCCTCCCTCTAGATAAAGCACTCCCTCCCTTACCCTCCTAGATACTCTCCCTCCTCCCTTACCTCCCTAGATAAAGCACTCCCTCCTCACCCCTCTAGATAAAGCCTCCCTCCTCCCTTACCTCCTAGATAAGCACCTCCCTTACCTCCTGAGATAAAGCCTCCCTCTCCCTTACCCTCCTAGATAAAGCACTCCCTCCTCCCTTACCCTCCTAGATAAGGCTCTCCCTCCTCCTCCTAGATAAGCACTCCTCCTCCTTACCCTCCTGAAAAGGCTCCCTCCTCCCTTACCTCCTGAATAAAGCTCCCCTCCTCCTTACCCTCTAGATAAAGGCCTCCCTCCTCCCACCCTCTGATAAGCACTCCCTCCTCCCTCTCATTTCTCCTCTCCCTTACCCTCTAAATAGCACTCCTCTCCTTACCTCTAAAAGCTCTCCCTCCTCCTTACCCTCCTAGATAAAACCTCCCTCCTCCCTTACCTCTAAAATAAGCCTCCCTCCTCCTAGATAAAGCACTCCCTCCTCCCTTACCCTCCCTAGATACGCTCTCCCTCCTCCCTTACCACCTCTCCTTACTCCTTTACCTCCCTCCTCCCCTCCCTCCCCTTACCACCACCCTCCTACTCCCTTTACCTCCCTCCCTCCCTCCTCCCTCCTCCCTCCCTCCCTCCCTTACCCACCATCCTCCACTTACTCCCTTTACCTCCCTCCCTCCCCTCCCTCCCTCCCTCCTCCCTCCCTCCTTACCACCATCCACTCCCTTACTCCTTTACCTCCTCCCTCCCTCCCTCCCTCCCTCCTCCTCCCTCCCTCCCTCCCCTTACCACCATCCTCCTTACTCCTTCCCCTCCCTCCTCCTCCTCCCTCCCTCTCTCCTCCCTCCCTCCTCCCTCCCTCCCTCCCCTCCCTCCTACCCCACCATCCTCCTTACTCCTTTACCTCCCTCCCTCCTCCCTCCCTCCCTCCCTCCCTCCCTCCTCCCCACCACCGTCCTCCCTTACTCCTTTACCTCCCTCCTCCCTCCCTCCTCCCTCCTCCCTCCCCTCCCTCCCTTACCACCCTCCTCCCCTCCTTTCCTCCTCCCTCCCTCCTCCCTCCCTCCCTTACCATCCTCCCTTACTCCTTTACCTCCCTCCTCCTCCTCCCTCCCTCCTCCCTCCCTCCCTCCCCTTACCACCATCCTCCCTTACTCCTTTACCTCCTCCTCCTTCCCTCCCTCCCCTCCCTCCCTCCCCTCCCTTCCTTACCACCACCCTCCTCCCTCCTTTACCTCCCTCCCTCCCCTCCCCTCCCCTCCCTCCCTTACCACCATCCTCCCTTACTCCCTTTACCTCCCCTCCCTCCCTCCCCACCCCTCCCTCCTCCCTCCTCCCTCCCTCCCCTCCCTCCTCCCTCCTCCCCTTACCACCTCACTCCCTTACTCCTTTCCCTCCTCCCCTCCCTCCCTCCCTCCCTCCCTTACCACCATCCTCCTTTACTCCTTTACCTCCCTCCTCCCTCCCTCCCTCCCTCCCTCCCTTACCACCATCCTCCTTCCTCCTTTACCTCCCCTCCCTCCTCCCTCCCTCCCTCCCCTCCCTCCCTCCCTCCCCACCCACCACTCCCTCCTTACTCCTTCACCTCCCTCCCTCCCTCCCTCCCTCCCTCCCTCCCTCCCTCCCTCCCTCCCTTACCCACCCTCCCTTACTCCTTTACCTCCTCCTCCCTCCTCCCTCCCCTTACCACCACCCTCCCTTACTCCTTTACCTCCTCCTCCTCCCTCCCCTCCCCTCCCTCCCTCCCTCCCTCCCCTTACCACCATCCTCCCTTACTCCTTTACCTCCCCTCCCTCCCCTCCCTCCTCCCTCCCCTCCTCCCTCCTTACCACCATCCTCCCTTACTCCTTTACCTCCTCCTCCTCCCTCCCTTACCACCTCACTCCTACTCCTTCCTCCCTCCTCCCCTCCCTCCCTTACCCATCCTCCTTACTCCTTTACCTCCTCCCTCCCTCCCCTCCCTTACCACCGTCCTCCCTCTCCTTTACCTCCTCCCTCCTCCCTCCTCCCTTACCACCATCCTCCCTTACTCCTTCCTCCTCCTCCCTCCCCTCACCTACCATCCTCCCTTACTCCTTTACCTCCCTCCTCCTCCCTCCTCCTCCCTTACCACCGCCACTCCCTTACTCCTTTACCTCCTCCTCCCTCCCTCCTCCCTCCCTCCCTCCCTCCTCCCTCCTTACCCACCATCCTCCCTTCTCCTTTACCTCCCTCCCTCCCTCCCTCCCCTCCCCTCCCTCCCCTCCCTCCCACCCACCACCCTCCCTTACTCCCTTACCTCCCTCCTCCTCCTCCTCCTCCCCTTACCACCACTCCCTTACTCCTTTACCTCCTCCCTCCTCCCCTCCCTCCCTCCCTCCCTCCCTCCTCCCTCCCTCCCTCCCTTACCACCATCCTCCCTTACTCCTTTACCTCCTCCCTCCCTCCCTCCTTACCACCGCCACTCCCTTACTCCTTTACCTCCTCCCTCCTCCTCCACCCTCCTCCCTCCCTCCTTACCACCGCCACTCCCTTACTCCTTTACCTCCTCCCTCCCTCCCTCCTCCCTCCCTCTCCCTCCCCTCCCTCCCTTACCACCATCCTCCTTACTCCTTACCTCTCCTCCTCCCTCACCCACCACCGCCACTCCCTTACTCCTTACCTCCTCCCTCCCTCCCTCCCTCCCTCCCTCCCTCCCTCCCCCCACCACCCACTCCTTACTCCTTTACCTCCTCCCTCCTCCCTCCCTCCCTCCTCCCTCCCTCCCTTCACCATCCTCCTTACTCCTTTACCTCCTCCCTCCCTCCTCCTTACCACCGTCATTCCTTACTCCTTTACCTCCCTCCTCCCTCCTCCTTACCACCGTCCCTCCCTTCCTCCTTTACCTCCCTCCCTCCCTCCCCTCCCTTACCACCGTCCTCCTTACTCCTTTACTCTCCCTCCTCCCTCATACCGTCACTCCTTATCCTTTACCTCCCTCCCTCCTCCCTCCTTACCACCGTCACTCCTTACTCCTTTACCTCCCTCCTCCCTCCCTCCCTTACCACCATCCTCCCTTACTCCTTTACCTCCCTCCCTCCCTCCCTCCCTTACCTCCTCCCTTACTCCTTTCCTCCTCCTCCCTCCCTCCCTTACCACCATCCTCCCTTACTCCTTTACCTCCCTCCCTCCCTCCCTCCCTTACCACCATCCTCCCCTTACTCCTTTACCTCCCTCCCCTCCCTCCCTCCCCTTACCACCATCCTCCCTTACTCCCTCCCTCCCTCCCTCCTCCCTCCCCACCACCATCCTCCTCACTCCTTTACCTCCCTCCTCCCTCCCTCCCCTCCCTCCCTCCCCTTACCACCATCCTCCCTACTCCTTTACCTCCCTCCCTCCCTCCCTCCCTCACCCTCCCTTACCATCCTCCCTTACTCCTTTACCTCCCTCCCTCCCTCCCCTCCTTACCACCATCCTCCCTTACTCCTTTACCTCCCTCCCTCCCTCCCTCCTTACCACCGTCCTCCCTTACTCCTTTACCTCCCTCCCTCCTCCCTCCTTACCATCATTCCTTACTCCTTCACCTCCTCCTCCTCCCTCCTTACCACCGTCACTCCCTTACTCCTTTACCTCCCTCCTCCCTCCTCCTTACCACCATCCTCCCTTACTCCTTACCTCCCTCCCTCCCTCCCTCCCTTACCACCATCCTCCCTTACTCCTTTACCTCCCCTCCCTCCCTCCCTCCCTTACCATCCTCCCTTACTCCTTTACCTCCTCCTCCCTCCCTCCCTTACCACCATCCTCCCTTACTCCTTTACCTCCTCCTCCTCCCTCCCTTACCATCCTCCCTTACTCCTACCTCCTCCCTCCCTCCTCCCTCCCTCCCTCCCTTACCACCGTCACTCCCTTACTCCTTTACCTCCCTCCCTCCCTCCTCCTTACCACCATCCTCCCTTACTCCTTTACCTCCCTCCTCCCTCCTCCCTTACATCCTCCCTTACTCCTTCCTCCTCCCTCCCTCCCTTACCCATCCTCCCTTACTCCTTTCCTCCCTCCTCCCTCCCTCCCTTACCACGTCACTCCCTTACTCCTTTACCTCCCTCCCCTCCTCCCTTACCACCGTCACTCCCTTATCCTTTACCTCCCTCCTCCCTCCTCCCCTCTCACTCCCTTACCCTTCCTCCCTCCCTCTCCTTTCTGTACCTGTGTGCAGATGATAATAATAATAATAATATATATATATATGTATATATATAATAATAATAATTAACGGTTTTGTAAAGCATGAGGCTGAAAATATACAGTTACATATAGTGAATGAGTGTAACCAATTGACAAATATGCTAGTAACAAGTGATACAAATATGATATATAATAACTAGGTAGAGAAAGGTCATACTACAGGGCATTTAACACAGTGACAGTACAAAAGGCGGGTGACTGAGGAGTGAATACACTGGTTGATTACGAGTTGATGGGCTGTTCTTATAGCGTCAGATTTCGTGCTCGTATGGGCTGGATCACGGTTGTGGTGTCGAACAACAATTCGTGGTCGAGAGATCTCCAGGTAGTAGTAAGATCCCGGTGTTGAGATGAAGATGCAGCTTCTCCCCCGTCTGCAGATAAGAGTCGTAGTGATAGTCTGGTGAAGTCAAAGGTCAGTGTGTTGAGCGCTTCTTGATATGTGATGAGAAGGGGAAGGAAATGTCTTGCATGCCCTCTTTTTACACTTTTCCTAGGTGTTTGCGTTGTGTGGCATTGGGAGAAGACCGGGTAGAGGCATAGGTGGCTTGGCAGAAATATGAATATTGAGTAAACACTGAGGAGCTCGGGTGCAGGAACTCGAGGACAGGTCGCCAAGAGGAAGCGTAGGTATGGTTGACAATTGTACTGATGTGTTTCCATTTTGGTTTGTTATCTACGGGTATAGGCGCCGAGGGCTTAGTGGAGTCCACAGCACAGGTGTGATGGGACCCAAAGTAATAGAAGTGGGGAACAACGTCGAGAGGAATTTGATGTGCGCAACCGCCAGATAACCCCGGTATGGTTGATAGTGACATAGTTGTTTAGTAGTCTGATTTTGGAGGCTGTTCCAAGTGTTCAATGTTCAATATATATTCTGGAGGCGGTGTAGGCAGGGAGCAAGCTGTTCACACACTGATCCCAATGGTGGGTCGCCGACATATTTCCAGCCAAGGCAGAAGTTTTCTCTTAAGGCATCATTGAAAAGCATAAGGAAGAATAGTGGTCCCCATCTTGTTTGCCTTGAGGGGATGCCACAGGTGGCGATGGCTCCTCGGAAGCGTACAGCTTGGCGTCGGTCACTTTAAGGAGATCTGTAAGCCATGGTATAAGACTTCTCCGAAACCCGGTCGATGCCTTTGTTGATTAGCTGAAATTGTAATAGAGCTAGGTCCGTGCCTTGAAGTCAACGACAGTGACATACAGAACGTCCTTCGTTTCCAGATGGCAGTATATGTTGGCCGGCTTTCAAGACTGGCAGTGATGGAGGGTTTCATATTGCCAAATTGCTGAGAGATCTATAGCTCCTGCAATATCAGCATAAAGCAGTCAAAACACAAAACTTTCACAGATGAGCTGGGTATTGGGGTGATAACCCAGTGGGTCGACAGTGTCATAGCTCATTTAAGAGATTGTGGGCTGGTTGGCTTGAGCACTGGTGACACATATGAAGTCTTCCAGTCAGCTGGACATCTTGTGATGAAGGAAGCATTGATGATGGAGCAGAGGGAGAACTTCCTGTAGAGTTTCATTGGTAAGTCAATGGAGTGATGGAGTGTTTTGCTCCAGTTTGTCCAGACGTTTTGCCACTTCAGAATTTTCTACTAAGTCCCGGTAAAAGAAACTGAAGTAGGTGGCAAAGGAAGAAGTGGTTGTCTTAAACAAGAAACATTTGTATCTCTTTGTAAATAATTTGTTTTGTTTACTCAATTGCATCCTTTATTGTGAATAGCTTCAAAGAAAAGAGAGTATGTCTGTATTTAATCCCACAAGTTCTTCGCTGCAAACAACAACTGATGTGGTCTGCTTCAGGTATTGCAGCTTGGTTGGGTAGTGAGACTTCTTTGCAGAGCTTATTTCACGGATGACTTGGTTGTGAAGGGACCTGTAGCGGTTGTGGTCATTGAGATGAAAGGCTCTGTCTCTCTGTTGCATAAGTCTTTTGATCCGAGGTGTGATCCAGGGCAAGTCAGCTGGGTGAGATCTGACGGACTTCTCGGGGAAGAAGTGGTGGTGAGCTTCCGTGGTGGTGTTGGTATAATTTACCCATTTGGTGTCCACGTCATCTACACTAAGTACTTCAGTCCAGGGATGGTGAACTATCCACTGCCCGAAGAGACGCACTGCAGAGTCAGTAATCGGCCTGTAGGTCTTGATGTAGGGTCTCTGTGCTTGAGTGGGAGTGGCAGCTGGAGACCAGAGCACTGATAGGTGTGTACTACACCCAATAGGAGGCATTGGTTGAGGTGGTTGGTACTGGTCCTCTAAGTCAGTTAAGATAAGGTCAAGGGTTTTTTGACCGTGTGTGGGGAAGTTCACAACTTTTGATAGTGACAGCTGGTCCTCAATGTTAATTTCGTTATAGTCTACACACAGCACTAGGTACATGGGTATCTAACTCTGAGGTGATAATGAGGTGATTGATAAGAATGTCTCTGGAGGGTGAACGATGCGGATGGTATGCCACACAGTATATGATACAGGCAGTTTGGCGCGGGTGGGAACGTGGCACAACACGTACCCATAATGCCTCCACATCAGCTGGTACTAAAACATCCAGGCTTGAGAGACGAAATTCATCCTGACAGAAGAGGGCAATGCCCTCCCCCCCTCCCACCACATCTATGTGTGCGAAGGTGATGAAAGAGTTGATTTCTCTCAATATGACAAGCTCCAGGAACAATCTGCCACGCATCACAGATGGCAACAACGTTGGTAGCAACTGACGTGACTGGTGGTGAGCTCGTCAAATTTGTTGGCGAGGGAGGTGACGTTGGAGAGCAGCAAGGAGGGGAGACCGTACCGTATTCGGAGAACTTCAGAGTATTGGTGCGGTCTGTCAGGAGTAGGTTTCTCTGGTTTTCTACTGGAGGTGATGGTCCTGATGGACTTCTGTTTATGACGTCACTGTTTATGGGACAATATTACTACCATCAGGATCTGTTCCCTCGCTTTAACCTGTACAAGGTGCACGTGGAGTACTTCACTGGTGGACATCTGTTAATATTTGTTGTTGCAGACGTACGGAAGTGTTTGTCCGCGGTGGCCTTTAACTCAATGACGACACTTTGAGGGCCATCAACAGAATTTCCCCGGCATAGTATAGTGGCAGACATCTGTTAATATTTGTTGAGTCGTAAACACTGAGGTCGTCCTTGTCTCTGGCACTTTGAGGGTCGCCAACAAAGTGCCCACCGTCTAGTACTACACTGCTCACTGGTGATTTGTTGTGAATCGGGATTATTTTTTTCCTTGGGATACTGTTGGATCCCTGTTTGATAACCAATCTTTGCACTAGTCACTTGAATACTTTTACTGATATATCCTGGTGTAGTGAGGTTGGTGAGGAATTGGGGGAGGAAGGGTGAAGCAGGGGGGGGGGGGAACTAGGTCAGACAGACTTGACCATACTGTCAAGAGGGGAGCACCTACAGGACGCATCTTGTCCCAGTGAGGGCTGACTGGTGTGTGTGTGAGACGCGACCTGCGGTGTAATGGTCAGCATGTTCGCCTTACAAGCGAGTGGATCTGGTTTCAATCCCCAGGCAGGGTACATAGGAACTTAATAATGGAGGAAACTGCAGCGGGCCTATTGGCCCATACTGGGCAGTGCCGTTTACACCCAACCCCTATCGCTCATATATCCACCCAACCTATGTTTGAAGCTATCCAGCGTATTAGAGTTAATGATGATGTTTGGTAACTTGTTCCACTCGTCCACTACTCTATTTCCAAACCAATGTTTACCTATCTCCCGCGTAAATCTAAATTTGTCTAATTTAAAACCATTGTTACGAGTTCGCTGCTGGTTGGATAGTTTGAGTACCTTTGTAATGTCCCCTTTGTTTAGTCCTGCCTTCCACTTATACACCTCTATCAGGTCGCCCCACGCTATACGTCTCTCAAGGGAGTGCAAATTAAGATGCTTTAACCTGTCTCTGTACTCAAAGTTCCTAATGCCCGGGATTAGTCTTGTCATTCTCTTCCGTATGTTTTTTAGGGATTCGATATCCATTCTGTAGTCCGGTGACCAGAATTGAACTGCAGAATCTAAGTAAGGTTTTATAAGGCAAAGATACAGTTTGGGATAACTTCGTGTTACAACCTTCACTCCCTCTTCTGGGACTCACCAGAGGACGTATAGTCACCCCATAGGCCCAATATATCAGAGGAGACTCTGAAATAACGGCTTCTGTTAACAGAGAGGTTAAATGTTAAACACAGACCCTTACCTTATTTCTGGCTAACAACCTCCTGGCAGGTGTTTATTTCAATACCACTGTTTCCATTAAAACTGGTTTAATCAAAACACAGCTTTAAAATTACAACCAAATACAATCTAATATGTGCTCTATGTGCTCTCCGTCCCTGTGCATACAAAAGGCCACAAACCAATTCACTCAGAATAATGTTATCTCCACCAAACACAAGGCTCTCCCACTACTACGATACTCTTTAGACTATAATGAACATATTACACTTTAGTTAACACCATAAATATCCATGATAGCCCAGATAATAATGTGCACCACACAAGCTTGGCCCTCCCATCCTCCTCAACCTAGCTACCGAGAGACCCGCCGAAACCAAAACAATGTTCCAATACTTTCTTGTTTCATCAACATATAATATATAATTCTTTTTATACTTCACACCTGCTTCTTACAGTCTTTCATAACTTGATAAAAAATACGAATACATTCTACAAAGTTTACATAATGAAACAAATACTCGTATACATACTTATATAAAATAATAAGGAATTTTTTTTAAAGTCTTTACCGTAAGTTTGGAAATTCGATTCTAAAGAAAATCGGGAACAACAGAAACTAAATACAATGGGTAACTGAAACAAATATTGAGGACCGTAACACTCGGTAGTCTTGTAACTAACGCTCTTTTGTATGAACCTAAGTACTTTATTACTCTTATTTCGAGCAAATACACATTGTTGACTTGGTTTACGATTCCTACTTATCATTACTTCTAAATCTTTCTAACAGTCGAATATCTCTATAAGAAAGTTGTTTATCTGATATCTGGTTTCTCTGTTTACATCTCCTGGTCTAAGTACTTTACATTTGTCCACATTAAATTTTATCAGCCATTTTTCAGACCATGCAAAATTTTTGTTTAGATCTTCCTCTAGTTTTATGGAATCTTAGTCAGATTTAGTTGCACGCCCTATTTTAGTGTCATCAGCAAATTTATTTATGTTGCTGTCTACGCCTATATCTATGTCGTTTATGTATATAATAAATAGTATTAGTCCAAGTACTGAGCCTTGGAGTACTCCACTAGCAACGTTACCCCAATCGGATTTGGTGCTATTAATTCTGACTCTCTGTGACCACGCCATAATCCATTTTAGAATATCTCCCTCAATGCCATGAGCCTCCACTTTTCATATTAGCCTTTCATGAGGGACTCTGTCGAAGAGTTTGCTAAAGTCGAGGTAAACCACATCATAATCGTGTCAGTCATCCAATTATTCTAAAAACTGTTGAAAATAATGATAATAGATTTGTCAGATATGAACGCTCACTTGTAAAGCCATGTTGGGAATCATTGATCAGTTTAATAATAAAATAATAATAATAATTAACGGTTTATTGAAAAGTTCTGAAAAAGTTCTGCAGCACGAAGGCTGAAAATATACATTGGACATTAATGACTCATTACATGCATTGACATTGGAGGTTTAACAAAAGCCTTCATTAGAGAAAGGTAAAGGAACATACAGTGAACATTCAGATTAATGTTTACAGTGGAGGTCACGTTCGTTGATCATGTGCGCTGAGGTATTGAACAGCAGACACGTAGTGTAGTAAATCCCTCATAGGTGGCGTTATGAGGGGCATCACGTGGTGTAGTAATTCCCTCACAGATGGTGTTTTGAGGAACCCCACATGATGCTGTAGCAACTCATTCACTACGTGGTGCCGTAGCATCATGGGGACACCACGTGGTCTGGTGTCACAGGACCTCACTGGTGTGGTCCCAGGCCTCCTTATCATGGACGGATTAACACATAGGTGGTGTTGTTGAGTCTCAGGGGCAGTTATCACTGGGTACCTGGGACCTCACTGTGTGAAGGTTTGGGTAAGACTCGGCTGTTACTGTCGAGTAGTTTTTCACTGCCTTAAGCATTGTTCACCACTGTTCAACACTATTCAACACTGGTTCCATTCCTTTCCTAAATAAAATAGTAACTTCTGGCGAGAACTTGTTGATATTCCGGTGGGGAGGAGGGTTCAGGGGAGGGAGTTGGTATGGGCCAACATAACAGTTGACGTGGCTGCTGCTGAGCAGCGCCAGGTGCGTTTTCACCCTTCTGTGGTCAAGGTGATTTCGAATTGAGTTTGAGATTATTGCTTCCTGTAATTTGCCTACAATTGATGTTAAACTAATTGGACGGTAGTTACAGGATAATGATCTATCTCCCTTCTTGAAATTCGGTATCACATTTGTTATTCTCTAGGTTACTGGTACTAAACCGGTTTTAATTACATGTTAAACTATGGGGTAAACGTCATTTGCCTCTGTCTACTCAGCAGTAATTGGGAACCTGGATGTTAATTGATTTGCGCATCGTTCCGGGCTAATGGTGAGCCAGTGCAGTTGGCGAGCTGTCTGGTCTTCTCGGACTATTCCTTGACACTGGGTCATGCAGCTCGTTAACTTAGGGTGTGGTTGTTGTGTTGGCGACAGTTTCTGCACCTTAAACACTGGGTAAAACAACTCGTTAACTCAGGGTGTGGTTGTTGTGTTGGAGACAGCTTCTACACCTTAAACACTAGGTCATGCAGCTCGTTAATTTAGGGTGTGGTTGTTGTGTTGGTGACAGCTTCTACACCTTAAACACTAGGTCATGCAGCTCGTTAACTTAGGGTGTGGTTGTTGTGTTGGCGACAGCTTCTACACCTTAAACACTAGGTCATGCAGCTCGTTAACTTAGGGTGTGGTTGTGTTGGAGACAGCTTCTACACCTTAAACACTAGGTCATGCAGCTCGTTAACTTAGGGTGTGGTTGTTGTGTTGGAGACAGCTTCTACACCTTAAACACTAGGTCATGCAGCTCGTTAACTCAGGGTGTGGTTGTTGTGTTGGCGACAGCTTCTACACCTTAAACACTAGGTCATGCAGCTCGTTAATTTAGGGTGTGGTTGTTGTGTTGGTGACAGCTTCTACACCTTAAACACTAGGTCATGCAGCTCGTTAACTTAGGGTGGTTGTTGTGTTCACACCTTAAACACTAGGTCATGCAGCTGTTAACTTAGGGTGTGGTTGTTGTGTTGGAGACAGCTTCTACACCTTAAACACTAGGCAGCTCGTTAACTTAGGGTGTGGTTGTTGTGTTGGTGACAGCTTCTACACCTTAAACACTAGGTCATGCAGCTCGTTAACTTAGGGTGTGGTTGTTGTGTTGGAGACAGCTTCTACACCTTAAACACTAGGTCATGCAGCTCGTTAACTTAGGGTGTGGTTGTTGTGTTGGTGACAGCTTCTACACCTTAAACAAATTCACGTCAAGGGGACCCAAGGGCCGGCCATCCTCGAACACGAGGGTCAACTATTATTGTGTGTGTGTGTGTGTGTGTGTGTGTGTGTGTGTGTGTGTGTGTGTATATGTATGTATGTATGTATGTCTGTGTGTGTGTGTGTGTGTGTGTGTGTGTTTTGGAGCCGCCTTTTATTAAACACATTTAAGCTTTTAGCGGACTATTTTCTTGGGGGAATGACTGTCAATAACCTTATTTGCAAGGGAATTTGTTTCAGAATTAGTGTGGCGGTGTTTACGGCCGCACCACCCGACCATCTATTGCCTGCTACTGAAATTGAAACACTTTATTTAGCAAGAAAATTTCATAATACAATATTACACACACAATGTTATTACACTCAAATAAAACATTCTTACTTTAAGACCAAAATATATTGAATTGATATATTTAGGGAAAGTAAGAACAATATTGACGTAGATAAAGACATTGAGAAAAACTGATAAATAAAGCAACATAAAACTTGATGCCTCGGCTGATAGTCATACCCTATTTATGGCTACTTCAAAAAGGTGAGGTGAGGTTATGGTTAGGTTAGGTTAGCTTAGCTTAGGTTAGCTTTTAAATTAAGTTAAAATAGGTTGTTTGGTTAGGTTAGTTTAGGCTAGGTAAAGTAAAGTCCCCTTCACTAGTGCGTTTACAGGGGCTCGTCAGGTTTTGTTCAGTGTGGCGGCCCTGTGTTTGTTTACATTCGACAGAAGGAAACTTACAAGTGTAAACAAACTATCGAATCAAAGTAAAACAATATTAAAACAAATATCTCAATGATAATGATTTGTGGAATGTTTATACGAGCCCCTGTAAACGCACAAGTGAAGGGGACTGTACCTAGGCTATATGACGAGCTCCTGTAAACGCACAAGTGAAGGGGACTGTACCTAGGCTATATGACGAGCTCCTGTAAACGCACTAGTGAAGGGGGACTGTACCTAGGCTATATGACGAGCCCCTGTAAACGCACTAGTGAGGGACTGTACCTAGGGACGAGCCCCTATAAACGCACAAGTGAAGGGACTGTACCTAGGCTATATGACGAGCCTGTAAACCTAGTGAAGGGGACTGTACCGAGGCTATATGAGCACCTGTAAACGCACTAGTGAAGGGGACTGTAGGCCTGTAAACGCACTAGTGAAGGGGACTGTACCGAGGCTATATGACGAGCCCCTGTAAACGCACAAGTGAAGGGGACTGTACCTAGGCTATATGACGAGCCCCTGTAAACGCACTAGTGAAGGGGACTGTACCGAGGCTATATGACGAGCCCCTGTAAACGCACTAGTGAAGGAGTCTTTATGCATTATGTCATACAACAGATAGCTTTAAATATACGGTAGCCTGGATGGATATATGAGCCATATGGGGTTGGGTGTAAACGGGACTGTGTAGTATGGGCTAATAGTCACTGTTCCTCCACTCTTACCTTCTAATGTTATTACTATGCCAACTGACGATACTGAGTGTTTCGTTGGCGCCTTCTCCACACACACACACACACACACATACACACACAAACACACACACACACACACACACACACACACACACACATCATTAAGTGAACCTTTAAGGTGAAGATCAACTTTAAGGAGACACATTAACGGCCTCGTGTGTGTGTGTGTGTGTGTGTGTGTGTGTGTAATAATAATAATAATAATAATAATAAACGGTTTATTAATAGAGTTGCAGCCGGTGGCTGAAAATATACAGACTTACATTAGATTTAGACATTGATATAATATGCATTGAATACATTTACAGGGCTGTACAGTACATAAATCAGGAGTTGTTTATAATTTTAACAATAGATGGGATGGTGCTGTTCTTATATCTATCAGTGCTGGCTCTTATGGGCTGAATTTTGTTGTAGTGGCGGACTACGCGAGTTGGGTGGGGGGCTGCAGGTGGCAGGAGGTGCCAATGACGAGGATGGTGCAGTAGTCCAATGCCTGACCTTTCCAGTGCTTGGTGGTGGAGGTCACTGAGGGATGGCATTCCCAGGGTGGAGAGAGCGTTGGTGTAGCCGGAGTATTCTGCGCCGAGCATGATTCTGCAGGCCCTTTTCTGTACCTTCTCTAGCTGACATTGTTGGGTGGAGTTGAGAGAAGACGACCAGGCTGGTGACGCATATGCAAGTTTGGGGAGAATAAAGGTGTTGCAGATGGTCCTCAGCTCTGGCGTGGGTGTCCCAAGTGACCTAAGTCGTCGTAGCATGTACAGACGGTACGAGGCTGCCTTGATTGTGTTATTTACATGGGCCTTCCAGTCAAGTTTGTTGTCTATAGTTACACCCAGGAGTTTGGCAGACTGCACTAGCTGGAGAGGATGGGCACCCACTGTGACTGCTGGGGCTTGCACTGGAGTGGTGACGGTATTGATGTGCATGACTTCGGTTTTGGTGTGGTTGATGGTGACCTTGTTCTCCGTAGCCCATGCCTGTAGCCTGTCCAGGGTGCCTTGTAGCGATGAGTAGTCTGGTGCAGTGTTGTCCACTGAAACCCCCACAGTGCAGTCATCCACGTACTTCCACCTGTGAGAAGTGTCAGATAGAGCGTCGTTGATCAGGATGAGGAAGCACAGTGGTCCCATCTTGGTCCCCTGGGGAACACCACAGGTGAGGGTGCTGGAATGTAGAGACCAAGCCCTGATACCTCACTGCCTGGCGACGTCCACTCAAGAAATCAGTGAGCCATGAGACCAGGTGTGTGTGTGTGTGTGTGTGTGTGTGTAATAATAAACGGTTGTTAATAGAGTTGCAGCCGGTGGCTGAAAATACACAAACTTACATTTGAATTAGACATAATAATATGCATTCAATATATTTACATGGCTATACAGTACATAAATCAGGAGTTGTTTATTATTTTAACAATAGATGGGATGGTGTTTTTCTTATATCTATCAGTGTGGGCTCTTATGGGCTGAATTTTGTCGTAGTGGCGGACTGCGTGAGGTGGGCAGGGGACTGCCCGTGGCAGGAGGTGGCGATGACGAGGATGGTGCAGTAGTCCACTGCCAAACCTTGCTAACGCTTGGTGTGGATGTCTCTGAGGGATGGCATTTCCAGGGTGGAGAGAGCGTTGGTGTAGCTGGAGTAGTCTGCGCCGAGGATGATTCTACAGGCCCTTTTCTGTACCTTCTCTAGCCGACGTTGTTGGGTAGAGTTGAGAGAAGACGACCAGGCTGGTGACGCATACGTTAGTTTGGGGAGAATAAAGGCGTTGTAGACAGTCCTCAGCTCTGGCGTGGGTATCCCAAGTGACCTAAGTTGTCGTAGCATGTCGAGTCGGTACGAGGCTGCCTTGATTGTGTTGTTTACATGGGACTTACATTCCAGTTTGTGGTTTCTGGTAACACCCAGGAGTTTGGCAGACTGTACTAACTGGAGAGGATGGGCACCCACTGTGACTGTTGGAGCTTGCACTGGAGTGGTGGCGGTATTGATGTGCATGACTAGGGTTTTGGTGTGGTTGATGGTGACCTTGATCTCCATAGTCCATGCCTGTAGCCTGTCCAGGGTGCCTTGTAGTGATGAGTAGTCCGGTGAGGTGTTGTCCACTGTAACCCCCACAGTGCAGTCATCCACTTACTTCCACCTGTGAGGAGTGTCCGATAGAGCGTCGTTGATCAGGATGAGGAAGCACAGTGGTCCTGTCTTGGTCCCCTGGGGAACACCACAGGTGAGGTGTTGGAAAGTGGGGACAGAACCCTGGTACCTGACTGCTTGCCGCCGTTTCACTCAAGAAATCAATGAGCCATGAGACCAGGTTGGTGGGCAGCCCTAGTGCAATGGCCTTGTTGATAACAGTGCAGTGATCAACAAAGTCAAACGCCTTCCTGAAGTCAACAAAGGGAACGGCCAGTGATGTCTTACGTTTCTGCAGGATTTTGTTCAGGAAATCCAGGAATCTAACTAGGCAGTGTGATGTAGAGGAGGTCCTCATATTGCCTAATTGCTGTGGATCAATTGACTGATAAATTCTAGCAAATGCCCACTCAAAAACAAAGTCTTCACAGATTATACTGGGTATGGGGGTAATGGCAATTGGCCTGAGGTCGTTAGGGGACTGTGGGGTGGTGACCTTGGGGATAGGGGTGACAAATGCGGTTTTCCTTTCATTAGGGTATTTGCTTTGTCTGTGGGATGCATAAATAATGGAACAGATGGGGGTGGCAAGTTCGACTGCAAACTCCTTGTAAATTTTGATTGAAAGGTCAATTGGGGTCGTGGAGCGTTTGGATTTAAATTTCAGGAGTTTGTTGGCGATTTCAAATGGTTGAACACTGGGAGAGGGGGGGGGTGGGGGAGGTAAGTAATCCACGGGGCATCATCGGGGTGGATCCTCAGTGTCTTGGCTGGAAAGAAGTGGTGGTAGGTTTTGGTGATAGTGTCCAGGTAATTATCCCACTTGTTCTGCACATCGTCTACCGTGATGACTTCAGTCCAGGGATACCGGGTCACCCATTGCCCGAAACGCCGCACGGCAGAGTCAGGGGTAGGTCGGTAAGTCCTGGTGACAACTGGCGGTGGTGAGATGGTGGGTGTAGTGACAACGGTGTGTGTGTGTGTGTGTGTGTGTGTGTGTGTGTGTGTGTGTGCGCGTGTGTGTGTATGGTGTGTGTGTGTGTCTGTGTCTCTGTGTGTGCATACATGTACACACACAGCAAGAACAGGTGTGAGCGTCGCCAGGAGATAGTGAGGGAAGGGTGAGGGAAGAGATGGAGGCAGGAGAGGTGAGGGGGGGAGGGAGGCAGGGAGAGGGGAGGGAAGGGAGGGAGGGACTGAGGCAGGGAGAGGTGAGGAAGGGAGGGGGAGGAGGGAGAGGGAGGACGTGGTCGCCGAAAACACAGAGTTAATAACAAAGGCAGGAGAGGCGTCCTGACACGATAATTAACACTCGAGGCGGCCACTCATACTGCTGCCCGTGTACAACCCTGGCCTATATACAGTATATATATATATATATATATATATATATATATATATATATATATATATATATATATATATATATATATATATATATATACGTAAAGGATCAGATTCAGTAATGGGTGTTGACGTTAAGATAACAGTAGGAAGCTTACTCACACAGTACCTTCGTTAAACTTAGTATTACCACAACACTCTTACAGTGTATCTCTACATCAACATGGAGTCGTCAACTAATAATAAGCCTCCAGCGTCAACACCTACAGTAAAGTACATCATGTTAACACATCTACCGTCAAACTGTCTCGCCTTACCGGAGGCACCAATCATGGTGACCTCTACAAGCAACCTTACAAATGATTGGCTTCTGGTTATCATGTGAGTCACGTACCACGACTCTCTCAACAACCAATCAACTCGCACGAACTTAAAGTGGGCGGAGTTTAACTGTCAGTCTAAACATGAACACAATAATCGGTGGAGTAGGAGTTTTATAACAACATCTATGACTCCTCTTATTTATAGGTCAATAAGGTTTTAATATCAAAACAAAACTAGTGAATTACCAGTAAGTTTCAGGTGATGTATCTTAATGGTGCACAGTCTTAATGGTGCACCGTCTTAATGGTGCAACTTCTTAATGGTACACGGTATTAATGGTGCACAGTCTTAATGGTGCACCGTCTTAATGGTGCAACTTCTTAATGGTGCAACTTCTTAATGGTACACAGTCTTAATGGTGCACCGTCTTAATGGTACACCGTCTTAATGGTGCACCGTCTTAATGGTACACCGTCTTAATTGTAATGAGGGGGTTCTTATACAGAAGATATAGGATTGTAAGGTGAGGAACTTTTGGAAGCGTGGCCGATTAGTTATTTAACTCTTAATATATTTTTAGGGGAAATCTTCTAAACACCAATTCCAAGTACAGTTATTTATTATTCAACTCAATGGCTTGGACACATTAATGAATACACTTTCCACTGTAAGTAACTCACCCTATGGATCGCTCTGACAATGACTCACGTGTGACCTGAGGGAGGCCCAGCAGCTGGGGAAGCTGTCAGCAGGTGCTGCTGGATTGCTTTTGTGGGAGACTCTTCTTGCTGGGGAGGGAAGTCTCCCTCTGGAAGGGAGCTGTCGGCCCCTTCCCTGTTACAATAATAATCCGAATGCTAATGCTTCGTGGAAGGAGCTGCCGGGTCTTATATTGGCGGCCACGAGCCGGAAGATGTCGTCACTAATCTGGGTGTGTCTGGCCAGGTGACAGGTGTACTGGCTGGAGGGTAGCTTCTTGAGGGACACGGTCAAGTCGCCGGGTTAAGCTAATGACGTGGCTGTGAGAACCGTGACCTCTACTTGGGTCAGGTCTGGACAGGTTCATGGTCATGTCGCCGGTGGTCGGTAATGCTTCCTACCTATTACCACACGGATGTGTCTGGCCAGGTGTATTTTCTTAAGTAACCCTATCAACACGCCTGGTTAACTCAGGTCCCTGCTAAGAGAACATATGGGCACGGGGGTGAAGGAGACTGCAGTGGGAGCGGGTAAACAAGGCGAAAGATTACAGGGAAATAGTGTTAGGAATGATGACAAAACTAAATTAGACAGGGAGTTTAAAACTAAATGCGGTAAGGGGAGGACTCAGAACACGACTAACTTAAATGTATACTACGCGAACAGTAGAAGTATGAGAAACAAAATGGATGATATTAGGGCCTTGGTATGTACCGAAGAAATCGATATAATTGCATTCACTGAAACATGGATCAACCTAGACACACGTGAATTACCAGTCGAATACCAAATTGCGGGTTACAAACTGTTCCATACCGATAGGCAGACCAGGAAAGGAGGCGGAGTAGCAATCTATGTTAGGGATAATCTGAAGTGTGAAATAAATAAGGAAATAAAAACTGAGAGGAATACAGAAACAATTTGGATAGAATTAAGCGACGGTCGGGAAAAATTAATCACAGGAGTAATATATAGACCCCCAATCTTGATAGCGTCAATGAGCGACTTATCTGGGATGAAATGCGCAGGGCTTCCATACACAACAAAGTCTGTATAGTAGGCGACTTTAACCTTGGCCAAATAGATTGGACTGACCTTACGGGCAACTCAGAATCAGAGGATTTTCTCGAGACGATCCAGGACTGTTTCCTAAGTCAACATATAACCGAACCCACACGGGGTAATAATATACTGGATTTAGTTCTGTCGAACAGAGAAAACCTCATTAGCAATGTCGAGGTAGGGAACGAACTTGCAAACAGCTATCACAAAGAAATTCGATTCCAGTTAGATTTTCAGGGCAGACGTAAGGAAAATTCCACTAAAGTACCAGATTTCAGAAGGGCAAACTTTGACAGTTTAAAGAGGCAGCTGAGAGAGGGGGTGTCGCTTGTGAACCTGACAGATGACACCGACCTGATAACGAAGATCTGAGATTGCCGAGTTCCACGACAATTAAAATAGTGAGTTACTTAATGCACAAAGGCAGAACATACCATACAAAAAACTCAGATCAGACAACAATGACCCTAAATGGATAAATAATTATTTAAAGAACATCATTGGCCAAAGGAAGGCTATAGGTAAAAGGATAAATCGTGGCGAAATTCACCTCCGGGACTATTATAGGGTATTGGCGAGTAGGGTTAAAACCGAGATAAGGAAAGCAAAGAGGAATAATGAGGTAAGGATAGCAAGGGAGGCGAAGACAAACCCCAAAGGATTCTACCAAATGTATCAAACTAAACCACGAGAAAAGATTGGACCAATACTGTCAGACTCCGGCGAGCTCACTGATAACGACGGAGAAATGAGCAATAATTTGAATAAATATTTTTCAACAGTTTTCACCACAGAAAATTTAAACATGATACCCGAGGCACCGACTCTATTCAGAGATAGTGAAGAAAACAAATTAAGTGAGATAGTAGTGACTAGTAACGATGTTAGTAAGCAAATAGACAATTTAAAGCCTAATAAGTCACCTGGTCCCGATGAGATATTTGCCAGAGTATTAAAGGAATGTAAGGAAGAGCTTAGTATGCCCTTAGCAAAGTTTTTTAACATGTCCTTAAAAACAGGTGTAGTACCAGAATCCTGGAGGATAGCGAATGTAATACCGATTTTCAAGAAGGGGGATAGATCACTATCCTCTAACTACCGCCCAATTAGTCTAACATCAATAGTAGGCAAATTACTGGAGGCAATCATTTCAAACTCTCTTCGAAATCACCTGGAGAAGCACCCATTGATCAATGATTCCCAGCATGGCTTCACAAGCGGACGTTCTTGCCTAACTAATCTATTAACATTATTTTCATCAGTTTTCGAATCGGTGGATGAGGGGCACAATTATGATGTGGTATATCTCGACTTTCGCAAAGCCTTCGACAGAGTCCCCCACGAAAGACTAATTAGAAAGGTAGAAGCTCATGGCATCAAAGGTGACATCCTTAAATGGATTATGGCGTGGTTACAGGACAGGAAACAGCGAGTGAGCATTAACGGCACTAAGTCCCATTGGAGCAACGTCACAAGTGGAGTTCCCCAAGGCTCAGTACTTGGACCATTATTATTTATTATATACATAAACGACATAGATATCTGGCATAGACACAACAACATAAGTAAATTTGCTGATGACACTAAAATAGGACGTGTTATCAAATCTGACGAGGACTCCGGCAAAACTACAGGAAGATCTAAACAAATTTTTCGAATGGTCTGAAAAATGGCAGATGAAATTCAACGTGGACAAATGTAAAGTACTCAGTATAGGAGATGTAAACAGGAAAACCAGATACCAGATGAACAACGATGCCATAGAGAAATCCGACTGCGAGAGAGATTTAGGAGTAATGATAAGTAGGAACTGTTAGATGTTCTGGGTAATAAGTTCTATATACAGGAGAGAACACAAACACCTGCCAGTTTTGTAGGTTCGGTTTGCTGGATAAAAGAGTACTTCTACAGAGGTGGATAGCACTGCTCCTAGCTAAGGTCTGGTCGCTACCATAGACGACGTATGGCAAGTGATACATTAGCAGCTTCCATACGTCACTTGACTATCATTAAGCGTGTGGGATATGGTAATAACATTGCCACACGCTGCTAAGCTAAACTGAATAAATATAAATGGAGCACATACATAATACATAATCCAGCATACATAATATATACATACAGGAACCTTGGCCAAGTAAAACAATGTGTTTTTGCTCGTAACAAGGCTAATAAAGTACTTGGGTTCATACAAAGGAGTGTTAGTTACAAGACTAGCGAGGTCATCCTAAAACTGTATCTTGCTCTTGTGAGACCACACCTGGATTACGCAGTTCAGTTCTGGTCACCGTATTACAGAATGGATATAGAATCCTTGGAAAGAATTCAGAGGAGAATGTCAAGACTAATCCCAGGCATTAGGAACCTTGAGTATAGAGACAGGTTAAAGCATCTTAATTTGCACTCCCTTGAGAGACGTAGAGCGTGGGGCGACCTGATAGAGGTGTATAAGTGGAAGGCAGGGCTAAACAAAGGGGACATTACAAAGGTACTCAAACTATCCAACCAGGAGCGAACTCGTAATAATGGTTTTAAATTAGACAAATTTAGATTTAGGCGTGAAATAGGTAAACACTGGTTTGGAAACAGAGTAGTGGATGAATGGAACAAGTTACCAAATATCATCATTAACTAGAAAACGCTGAATTGCTTCAAACATAGGTTGGATGCTTATATGAGCAATAGGGGTTGGGTGTAAACAGGACTGCCCAGTTTCCTCCATTCTTATGTTCTTAAGTCTGTGACCTCTCCTGGGCCAGGTAGGGTGTGTCAGCCTATGGGTGTACCTCTGCTCATCTGTTATGTGTTCTTCTCTGGGCTGTAAGCTGTGGTCTGATAAACAATTATTACGTAATGGCGCACGGTCTTAATGGTGCACGATCTTAATGGTACACGGTCTTAAAGGTACACGGTCTTAATGGTACACTGTCTTAATGGTGCACGGTCTTAATGGTGCACGATCTTAATGGTACACGGTCTTAAAGGTACACGGTCTTAATGGTGCACGGTCTTAATGGTGCACGATCTTAATGGTACACGGTCTTAAAGGTACACGGTCTTAATGGTACACGGTCTTAATGGTGCTAGGTCCTAATGGTGCACGGTCTTAATGGTGGACGATCTTAATGGTGCACGGTCTTAATTGTACACGGTCTTAATGGTGCACGGTCTTAATGGTGCACGATCTTAATGGTACACGGTCTTAAAGGTACACGGTCTTAATGGTACACGGTCTTAATGGTGCTAGGTCCTAATGGTGCACGGTCTTAATGGTGGACGATCTTAATGGTGCACGGTCTTAATTGTACACGGTCTTAATGGTGCACGGTCTTAATGGTCTTAATGGTGCACGGTATTAATGGTGCACGGTATTAATGGTGCACGGTATTAATGGTGCACGGTCTTAATGGTGCACGGTCTTAATGGTGCTAGGTCTTAATGGTGCACGGTCTTAAAGGTAGACGGTCTTAATGATGCTAGGTCCTAATGGTGCACGACATTAATGGTGCTAGGTCTTAATGGTGTTAGGTCCTAATGGTGCACGATCTTAATGGTACACGGTCTTTATGGTGCATGGTCTTAATGGTTCTTGGTCTTAATTGTACACGGTATTAATGGTGCACGGTCTTTATGGTGCATGGTCTTAATGGTTCTTGGTCTTAATGATGTTAGGTGTTAATGGTGCACAGTCTTAATGGTGCTAGGTCTTAATGGTGCACGGTCCTAATGGTGCACGGTCTTAATGATGCACGGTCTTAATGGTGCTAGGTCTTAATGGTGAACAGTCTTAATGGTGCTAGGTCTTAATGGTGCACGGTCTTAATGATGCACGGTCTTAATGGTACGGTCTAAAGGTACAATGGTCTTAATGGCACACGGTCTAATGGTGCGCTATCTTAATGGTGCACGGTCTTAATGGCATGGTCTAATGTGCACGGTACACGGTACGGTCTACGGTGCTACGTCTTAATGGTACTTGGTCTTAAAGGCACACGGTCTTAATGGTGCTAGGTCTCAATGGTGCACGGTATTAATGGTGCCAGGGTCTTAATGGCACGATTCACGGTGCACGTCTTAATGGTACATGGTCTTTAATGGTGCACGGTGCAGTACGGTCTTAATGGCACGGCACACGGTGCACGGTCTTTATGGTGCATGGTCTTAATGGTTCTAGGTCTTAATGGTGCTAGGTGTTAATGGTGCTAGGTGTTAATGGTGTACAGTCTTAATGGTGCTAGGTCCTAATGGTGCACGGTTTTAATGGTGCACGGTGTTAATGATGCACGGTCTTAATGGTGCTAGGTCTTAATGGTCACGGTCTTAATGGTGCTAGGTCTTAATGATGCACGGTCTTAATGGTACACGGTCTTAATGGTACACGGTCTTAATGGTGCTAGGTCTTAATGGTGATAGGTCTTAATGGTGCACGGTCTTAATGGTGCTAGGTCTTTAATGGTGCTAGTCTAGCGATGCACGGTCTTAATGGTACGCGGTCTTAATGTACACGGTCTTAATGGTGCTAGGTCTTAATGGTGCTAGGGTCTTACTTTGTCACGGTATCTTAATGGTGCTAGGTCTTAATGATGCACGGTCTTAATGGTACACGGTTTTTAATGGTGCACGGTCTAATGGTGCTAGGTCTACGGTGATAGGTCTAATGGTGCAATTATCTTAATGGTGCTAGGCCTTAATGGTGCTAGGTCTTAATGATGCACGGTCTAATGGCAATACTTGGTCCAATGGCAATACGGTCTTACGGTGCTATAGGTCTTAATGGTGATATGTCTTTAATGGTGCACGGTCTTAATGGTGTTAGGTCTAATGATGCACGGTCTTAATGGTGCTAGGTCTTAATGATGCATTTGGTCTTTAATGGCAATACGGTCTTAATGTGCCACGGGCTTAATGGCAATACTTGGTCTTAATGGTACACGGTCTTAATGGTGCTAGCTTCCACGGTGATAGGTCTTAATGGTACTTGGTCTTAATGGTGCTAGGTCTTAATGATGCACGGTCTAATGGTGTTAGGTCTTAATGGTAATACTTGTCTTACGTACACGGTCTAATGGTAATACAGTCTTAATGGCACACGGTCTAATGGCACACGGTCTTAATGGTGCTAGTCTTAAATGGTGATAGGTCTTAATGGTGCTAGGTCTTAATGATGCACGGTCTTTTAATGGTAAGTAGGTCTAAATGGTGGCACACGTCTTAATGGCAATACTTGTCTAAATGGTAAAGTAGGGTCTTAATGATGCACGGTCTTAATGGTGCTAGGTCTTAATGATGCACGGTCTTAATGGTACACGGTCTTAATGGTACACGGTCTTAATGGTACACGGTCTTAATGGTGCTAGGTCTTAATGGTGATAGGTCTTAATGGTGCACGGTCTTAATGGTGCTAGGTCTTAATGGTGCTAGGTCTTAATGATGCACGGTCTTAATGGTACACGGTCTTAATGGTGATAGGTCTTAATCCTATTTTTTCAGTGTTGCTGTGAGTCAGCCAGCATCTCATGCACTCACCAATCTCTTGACTTGAAGCTCGGGCGATCCTAACCTACCCCTAAAAATTTACTAGCCTGACCTAACCTAACCTAACCTAACCTAAGACTAACGAATTCTTCTCTGCTGCCTCTTGAAGGACTTATGTGAAGAACTAATGTGTCTTTACTCTCTCCTGTGACAGAAGATGGAGGGTTATGTGGAGGCCAAGCGGCGCGGGAGTCGCAGTCGCGGACAGCGCCGTAGTCGCAGCCGCAGTCGCAGCCGGGGTCTGGCCGACAGCGGCGACGACTACGAGACTCTGGGGTCGGACACAGAGACGGAACACGGCGGCGTCTCCTCCCGCACCGAGTCATCCAACCAGCTGGACGACATCCCCTCCATCAGGGACCACACCGTTTACGCGCGAGGACCCGGCAACAAGGACCCGAGAGACGCCGCCGTGTACTCCAGAGAGACCTCCAAAGAGTCCAGAGACGCAGCCGCCGCCACCGTGTACTCAAGAGACGCCACCAAGGACGCCAGGGGGGACTCGGTGTACGCACGAGAGGGAGCCAGCAGGGAGAACAACCCGGCCTTCCAGCAGAGGATCCACCACAGTAAGTGTTTACAGCCACGCCCACACCACCGCCCACAGCTTGTTCCAGTACCCCTTGTGTCACTGCCTGACTTGCACCTCACGCTCCCGGGAAGTGCTCTTAACGTCGGTAACTGCTTAGGTTAGGATAGTCACCGCAGAGATAAGGCGCGCTGGGTCGTGCTCTTGGCCTGTCTTCTACACCTCTGCCAGACCTGAGCCTTACAGTACCTCTTAACATTATTTTATGTACGGCTTTTGTGGAAAATTTATTATTATTATTATTATTATTATTATTATTATTATTATTATTATTATTATTATTATTATTATTATTATTATTATTATTATTATTATTATTTGGTAAAACCTCCCACAAAAAGTTTTGCTAAATATTTATTTTTCTGACGATGTGGACTAAACTGCAGTAAAACCCAACCCACCCTAAACCTAACTTCAATAACCGAGGCCTCGCTAACCATTAGCCATCACTGGCTTAAGTTTAAATTCGTATCATCGTGGAAGATTAACAGGTGGGGGTCCTGTTCGTGGTACTGTCCCGTCACCGCCCTTCGTGCACTGAGGGGGTCGGTCGCTGTTAGAGGGATCAACATTGTCATTTCTCAAGGCAGATGAAGGCAAGACAACCAGCATCACACAGGCTAGACGCCCTGCCACCGCTCAAGGGTTATTATTATTATTATTATAAATTAAACAGGAAGGAAATTAAGTCTTTCTGAACCACTATTAAATATACTGATATAACTCTTAACACTTTTAAGGGTTTATTTACCTTAAGTTTTGTTGTATTTAGAAGTAAACATTTGCTTGCTGTTCCTGTGGGCGTCTTATGATAAAAAAGGTTTGGAACAAATAAATTGAATATAGTTTTATTATTATTATTTTTATTATTAAGTCATAGTCTCAGCAGTCATTATTACAGGACTAACTATTGACCGGACACGAAATTTAACCTAACCAAACCAAACCTAATCTAACCTAACCTAGTCTAATCTAACCTAACCTTAACCTTAACCTTAACCTAACCTAACCCACGGTTAAGTTTAAATATTTGGGTTCGGTTCTGCAAGTTAGTATTGACTTTCTTCACTACATTCGGTTTATAGTATCAGTAATATAATAAAACCGAATCATTAGTTTTGTTTGCAAGCAATGTCATGGACTCCTGATGTGTTCACTATAATTAATGAATTGATTCTTGATTATCCTAAAGAGAAACTTATGTCATACTCGTGGTGATCGAACACAGCCACGGTCGAGTAAGTTACCGACGGACTCGCTTGAGTACTGATTGTGCATGGTGTTTCAGACCTGCTGTACCACGCCGAGTCTAGCACCTCCCCCGAACCTTCCCCCACCACCGAGAGGAAGTCCTTCCCTCGGCGCGCCAGAGCAAGGTACTCTACCACACACACACACACGTCCCCCTGGCCTGTTCCTGATTGTTTCTGCTCCAGTGTATCCTGCACGTGTCCTTCTAACCTCTGAACTATTCGGTAATGTGGCTGGACGTCACCTTCAGCGCCTCCTGCATGTGTCCTTCTAACCTCTGAACTATTCGGTAATGTGGCTGGACGTCACCTTCAGCGCCTCCTGCATGTGTCCTTCTAACCTCTGAACTATTCGGTAATGTGGCTGGACGTCACCTTCAGCGCCTCCTGCATGTGTCCTTCTAACCTCTGAACTATTCGGTAATGTGGCTGGACGTCACCTTCAGCGCCTCCTGCACGTGTCCTTCTTTCCCCCTTCAGCGCCTCCTACACGTGTCCTCTTCTTTCCCTTCAGCCTCCTACATGTGTCCTCCGACGCTCACACGTCACCTCTAGGGCCATTCGTCGTCTTCAGTGTCTCCCTCTGTCTCTACACCCTTATTTCTGGACGTCCCTGCAGTATATCCGTCACCGTCAGCGCCCCTTATTTGACGTCCCGCAGTATATCCGTCACCGTCAGCCCTTATGGGTGACGTCCTGCAGCATATTGTCACCGTCAGCGAGACGTCCCCAGCATATCCGTCACCATCAGCGCCCCTTGATGGGTGACGTCCCTGCAGTATATCCGTCACCATCAGCGCCCCTTATGGGTGACGTCCCTGCAGTATATCCGTCACCATCAGCGCCCCTTATGGGTGACGTCCCTGCAGTATATCCGTCACCATCAGCGCCCCTTATGGGTGACGTCCCTGCAGTATATCCGTCACCGTCAGCGCCCCTTATGGGTGACGTCCCTGCAGTATATCCGTCACCATCAGCGCCCCTTATTGGTGACGTCCCTGCAGTATATCCGTCACCGTCAGCGCCCCCTATGGGTGACGTCCCTACAGTATATCCGTCACTGTCACCTATGGGTAACGTTGATACTCATCCTCCAAGACCCATTCTGTTTTGGGTGCGGGAGGTCAGTGGTCCTCGGAGGTCCCAGAACCTCCACATTTTCTGTTGGACTCCCACTCGGCCTACAGCCCTTCTAATGGATCCCACTAATTCAAAAGACCTCATAAGTAACGCTGCCACTCACTAGTAACGCTGCCCTCACTAGTAACGCTGCCCCTCACTAGTAACGCTACCCCTCACTAGTAACGCTGCCCCTCATGCTACGTCAAATAACAAATATAACTTGTATGTTATGTTATGTTATGTTAGTAACAGCTCTACTGTTGTCTCCTACAAGTGATGGTGGCAGCTGTTCCAGTCATGCCAGAATCCTCACATCAGTGGTTTACCTCCAGTAGTTGTTCTCACGACATACTCATACCAAGGTTACTCACCTCTAGTGGTGCCTCACTAGTGTGTGCTGTCATCTACCTTTATAATGTATCCTGTCATCTACATTTTCCCTGGTCACACACACACACACACACACACTGAGTGGCTCGAGTTCATCTACCTGTGTCCTGATTGTCTACAATATGGGTTAAAGTGATTGGTTAGTACCGACATACAGTACAGGACTGAGAGGAGCCCAGTGAACACACTGATCACCCACTGTCTTGAAGGTCGTAGGTCTAGTTCTAGGGTCCCTCAGTCGACCCAGCTGTGAGTGGGGAATAGAAGTGAATGCTGTTGAGCATTATGTGTAGTCTACAGTGTGCTGCATCCACGCTGCCTCTCACACTTTGCCACAACTATTTAACTGACTTTAAACATAATCTGAATGCTCTGAGTTCGTCTGTATCCTGATTGTTCCCAAACTAGCCCCTATCTTTATAACTGTACCCTAACTAGCCCCTATCTTTATAGCTGTACCCTAACTTATATAGCTGTACCCTAACTAGCCCCTATCTTTATCTGTACCCAAACTAGCCCCTATCTTTATAACTGTACCCTAACTAGCCCCTATCTTTATAGCTGTACCCTAACTAGCCCCTATCTTTATAACTGTACCCAAACTAGCCCCTATCTTTATAACTGTACCCTAACTAGCCCCTATCTTTATAGCTGTACCCTAACTAGCCCCTATCTTTATAACTGTACCCTAACTAGCCTGTAATGGGGGGTTTTAATGGGTAGAAAGTATAGAAGAATATTTATAGTAGGAGGATGTGAAGAGAGGAAGTTTGGTAGCGTGGCCGGGTAGTTATTTACACTTATATTATCTTCTACGTTTTTAAGGGACAAACTCTCAAACACCACTACGAAACAGCCATTTATTAATTCACTCAATGACACATATTGATATTATATCAAAGTTACTAGAACATCATATTTACGTTACTACACTGACTCTCGGACACAAACATGAAATGAATACACTTCCCACAGTCGGTAACTCACCCTATGGATAGCTCTGACAAAGACTTACGTGTGACCTGAGGGAGGCCCAGCGGGTGCTGCTGGACTATCTCCTATGGGAGACTCTGCTTAGCTGGTGTCGCCGGGGTCTGGTCGGGAGGTCTTCCTCCCGACCTGAGGGAGGTCGGGCGTGACTGGGTGAATGAACAGAATGACGACCCGAACGGAGAGGCTAGACTGCTAGAATCTAAATGAGGCGAATGAGAATAAGAGAGTAATGAGGCCCTTGGCCGGGACTGCAGGCCTTCATATGGGGGAGAACCAGTCGGCGATTGACCTCCGCCAATTAACACTAAACTGGTTAGATCTGGACAGCTGTGTTTGCCCAGGTGCGTGGTCATGCCCGGGTGTGTCTTGGCCAGGTGTTGTTTGGTCAAGTCACCTGCTAACTCAAGTAAATAGTGGACGAGGTCAGGTCCCTTGGGTCCTGACCCAGGGTGTGTCAACTTGGTATGTTGGGGTACCACGAGGCATGTACAGTACTCACTGTTATGTGTTGTAATTCTCTGGGCTGTAAGCTGTGGTCTGATAAACAATCATTACAAGACCCTATCTTTATAGCTGTACCCTAACTAGCCCCTATCTTTATAGCTGTACCCTAACTAGCCCCTATCTTTATAGCTGTACCCTAACTAGCCCCTATCTTTATAGCTGTACCCTAACTAGCCCCTATCTTTATAGCTGTACCCTAACTAGCCCCTATCTTTATAGCTGTACCCTAACTAGACCCTATCTTTATAGCTGTACCCTAACTAGCCCCTATTTTTATAGCTGTACCCTAACTAGCCCCTATCTTTATAGCTGTACCCTAACTAGCCCCTATCTTTATAGCTGTACCCTAACTAGCCCCTATCTTTATAGCTGTACCCTAACTAGCCCCTATCTTATAGCTAATCCAGCCCCTATCTTTATAGCTGCCCTAACTAGCCCCCTATCTTTATAGCTGTACCCTAATTCAGCCCCTATCTTTTATAGCTGTACCCCTGTATCTTTGCCCTAACTAGCCCCTATCTTTATAGCTGTACCCTAACTAGCCCCTATCTTTATAGCTGTACCCTTAACTAGCCCCTATCTTTATAGCTGTACCCTAACTAGCCCCTATCTTTATAGCTGTACCCTAACTAGCCCCTATCTTTATAACTGTACCCTAACTAGCCCCTATCTTTTATAACTGGTAATAACTAGCTGTTATTCATAACCTCAGCCGTCTAGCCCTATCTAACTCGTCTTTCCATCCACCTGTCTTGTAACTTCTCTATCCATGTTATAACTATCCTCTATTCACATAAATGTATTCAGACTAGATATATCCACCAGTTAGTAGTATAATTTAAGCTTTTTCTATTCATATATACTTCACATATAAGTATTATAACTAGCCCCTGTCCACCCATAACTAGCCCTGTCACATAACTACCTGTCACCCAACTCCCTGTCACCTTGTTTATTATAACTAGCCCCTGTCCACTGTATGATTACAAAAAGCCCTATTCACCCATAACTAGCCTCGTCCCACCCATGTGTATTATAACTAGCCCCAGTCCACCTTAACAGACCCTGTCCACCCATAACTAGCCCAGTCCACCCATAACTAGACCCTGTCCACCTGCTTCTCCCCTGTCCACCCTCGTTATTATAACTAGCCCTGTCCACCATGTGTATTACAAAGCCCTGTCCACCCATAACTAGCCCCAGTCCACCCATAACTAGACCCTGTCCACCATAGCCCTGTCCACCCTCGTGTATTATAACTAGCCCTGTCCACCCATGTGTATTACAAGCCCCTGTTCACCCTAACTAGCCCCTGTCCACCCTAGCAGCCCCTGTCACCCATGTGTAACTCGCCCAGTCCACCCATAACTGAACCGTCCACCATAACTAGCCCCAGTCCACCCATAACTGCCCTGTCCACCCGCAACCAGCCCCTGTCACCCATGTGGCTTCTTTAGTCCACCATAACTGAGCCCTGTCCACCATAACTTGCCCCAGTCCACCGTAACTAGCCCCAGTCCACCATAACTAGACCCTGTCCACCCATAACTTGCCCCAGTCCACCCGTAACTAGCCCCTGTCCACCCATAACGCCCCTGTCCACCCATGTATTATAACTAGCCCCAGTCCACCCAACTAGACCCGCTATCACCTTAACTAGCCCCAGTCCACCATAACTAGCCCCAGTCCACCCATAACTAGACCCCACCCAACTAGCCCCAGTCACAAACTGGACCCGTCACCCGCAACCCCGTCCACCCATAACTAGCCCCAGTCACCCATAACTAGCCCCAGTCCACCCTACTTAGCCCCTGTCCACCCATTATTATAACTAGCCCCAGTCCACCATAACTAGCCCCAGTCCACCCATAACTGCCCCTGTCCACCCATAACTACCCCCTATCCTTGTCCTCTACCCTCAGCTGGGTCATCCACTCTCGAATGTAATCTTGCATTTTTGTTTTTACAAGTCAGCCCCAGGTCTAATGGGCCCCAGTTTCTATGGGCCCAGGTCTAATAGACTGGTCTGTAGACCCCAGGTCTAATAGACCCCAGGTCTATGAGCCCCAAGGTCTAATGGGCCCAGGTCTAATGGGCCCCAGATTAATGGGCCCCAGGTCTAATGGAGCCCCAGGTCTAATGGGCCCCAGGTCTAATGGGCTGCAGGTCTAATGGGCCCCAGTTCTAATGGGCCCCAGTTCTAATGAATTTAGTTCTAATGGGCCCCAGTACTAATGGGCCCCAGTTCTAATGGGCCCCAGTTCTAATGGGCCCCAGTTCTAATGGGCCCCAGTTCTAATGGGCCCCAGTTCTAATGGGCCCCAGTTCTAATGGGCCCCAGTTCTAATGGTGTCTTAGTTCTAATTGTCTCTAGTCCGAATGGGTGCTATTCTAACTCGGTGTCAACCTAACCTAACCCTACCTAACCTAACCTATCTAACCAGACTGCTGACAAGGACTAAAGCCTCTCCTGACCTCAAACACCCTCACCTGACCTCCACACCCTCTCTAACCCCGACACCTGTACTGACCTCCCACACCCTCTCTGACCTCCACACCCTCACCTGACCTCCAACACCCTCTCTGACCTCCCACACTCTCTCCCTGACCTCCCACACACCTTCCCCAGGCCTCCCACCCTCTCCCTGACCTCACCCTCTCCTGACCTCTCCACCCTCTCCAGACCTCCCACACCCCTCTTCTGACCTCCCACCCTCTCCTGTCCTCCTCCCACACCCTCCCAGATCTCCCACCCTCTTCTGACCTCCCACACCCTCTCCTGACCCCCCTCCTCTCCCCGACCTCTTACACCCTCTCAGACCTCCCACACCCTCTCCTGATCTTCCACCCTCTCCTCACCTCCCACCCTCTCCCTGACCCCCACCCTCTTCTGACCTTCCCACCCCTCTCCTGACCCCCACCTCTCTGACCTCCCACCTCTCCTGACCTCCCACCCTCTCAGACCCCCACCCTCTCTGGCCTCCCACACCCTCTCAGACCCCCCACCCTCTCCAACCCCCACACCCTCTCCTGACCTCCCACCCCTCTCTGACCTCTCACACCTCTCCAGACCTCCCACCCTCCTGACCTCCCACCTCTCCCTGACCTCCCACCCTCTGCTGACCTCCCACACCCCTCTCCTGACCCCCACCCTCTCCTGACCTCTCACACCCCTCTCAGATCTCCCACACACCCTCTCTGACCTCCCACCCTCTCCTGACCTCCCACCCCTCTCCCCTGACCCCACACCCTCTCCCCTTCCACACCCTCTCCTGACCTCCCACACCCTCTCTGACCTCTCACACCCTCTCTGACCTCCCACCTCTCCTGACCTCCCACCCTCTCCAGACCTCCCACACCCTCTCCTGACCTCCACCCTCTCCTGGCCTCCACCTCTCATGACCTCTCACCCTCTCCTGGCATCCCACACCTCTCTCTGACCTCCACACCCTCTCAAACCTCCACCCCTCTCCTGACCTCCCACACCCCTCTCCTGACCTCCCACTCTCTCTGACCTCCCACACCCTCTCCTAACCTCTCACACCCCTCTCCTGACCTCCCACCCCTCTCCCTGACCTCCCACCCCTCTCCTGACCTCTCACACCCTCTCACTGACCTCCCACTGCCCCTCTCTGGCCTCCCACACTCTCTCCTGACCTCCACACCTCTGACCTCCCACACCCTCTTCTTCTCTCACCTCTCCACCCCGGCCTCCCACCTCTCCTGAACTCCCACACCCTCTCATGACCTCTCACACCCTCTCTGACCTTCCACACCCTCTCTCCTGGCCTCCCACCCTCTCATGACCTCTCCACCTCTCTCCTGGCCTCCACCTCTCTCCCGACCTCCCACCCTCTCCTGACCTCCACCCTCTCTGACCTCCCACACTCTCCTGACCTCCCACACTCTCTCCTGATCCCACCTCTCCCTGACCTCCCACACCTCTCCTGGCCTCCCACTCTCCTGACCTCCCACCCTCTCCTGACCTCCACCCTCTCCCTGACCTCCCACCCTCTCCTGACCTCCCAAACTCTCTGTTCCCACACCCCTCTCCTGACCTCCACACTCTCTCTGACCTCCCACACCCTCTCCTGACCTCCCACCTCTCTGACCTCTCCACCTCTCCTGACCTCCCTCACCTCTCAGACCTCCACCTCTCCTGACCTCCACACCCTCTGACCTCCCACCCTCTCCTGACTACCCCTCTTCTGACCTTCCACCCTCTTCAGCCCCACACCCTCTCTGACCTCCCACACCCTCTCCTGACCTCCCACACCCTCTCCAGACCTCCCACCCTCTCCCTGACCTCCCACCTCTCCCTGACCTCTCCCACCTCTCCAGACCTCCCACCCTCTCCTGACCTCCCACCCTCTCCCTGACCTCCCACCCTCTCCTGACCTCCCACACCCTCTCCTGACCTCCCACCCTCTCCTGACCCTCCACACCCTCTCTGACCTCTCACACCCTCTTCAGATCTCCCACCTCTCCTGACCTCCCACACCCTCTCCTGACCTCTCCCACCTCTCCTGACCCCTCCACCCTCTCTAACCTCCCACACCCCCTCTCCTGACCTCTCACACCCTCTCCTGACCTCTCCCACCCTCTCAGACCTCCACACCCTCTCTGACCTCCCACACCCTCTCCTGACCTCCACACTCTCTCCTGACCTCCCACCCTCTCCTGACCCCACACCCCTCTCCTGACCTTCCACCCTCTGACCACCACACCCTCTCTGACCTCCCACCCTCTCCTGACCTCCCCACCCCTCTCACTGACCTCTCCACACCCTCTCCTGGCCTCCCACACTCTCTGACCTCCCACCCTCTCCTGACCTCCCACCTCTCTAACCTCTCACATCCTCTCTGACCTCCACACCCTCCTGACCTCCCACACCCTCTCCTGACCTCTCACACCCTCTCTGACCTCTCAAACCCTCTCCAGACCTCCCACCCTCTCTGACCTTCCCACCCTCTCCTGGCCTCTCACACCCTCAGACCTCCCACCCTCTGACCTCCCACACCCTCTCACGACCTCCCACCCTCTCCCTGACCTCCCACCCTCTCATGACCTCTCACACCCCTCTCCTGGCATCCCACATTCTCTCATGACCTCCCACTCCCTCTCCTGACCTCCCACCCCTCTCAGCCTCCCACACTCTCCCCTGACCTTCCACACCCCTCTCCTGGCCTCCCACCTCTCATGACCTCCTCACACCCTCCTGTCATCCCTCTCCTGACCTCCCACACCCTCCTGTCCTCCCACCCTCTACTGACCTCTAACACTCTCCTGGCCTCCCCACCCTCTCCTGGCCTCCCACCTCTCTCCTGACCTCCACACCCCTCTCTGACCTCCACACCCTCTCTGACCTCTCACACACCCCTCTCCCTGACCTCTCACACTCTCTCCTGACCTCCCCACCCTTTCCTGGCCTCCCACTCTCTCCTGACCTCCCACACTCTCTCCTGACCTCCCACCTCTCCCTGACCTCCACACCCTCTCCCTGACCTCACACCCTCCTGACCTCCACACCCTCTCTGACCTCCCACACTCTCCTGACCTCCCCTCTCCTGACCTCCACACCCTCTCCTGACCTTCCACCCTCTCCTGACCCCCACCCCTCTCCTGACCTTCCACACCCTCTCCTGACTCCCACCCTCTCTGACCTCCACACCCTCCTGACCTCCCACCCTCTCAGACCTCCCACCCTCTCCTGACCTCCCACACCCCTCTCTGACCTCTCACACCCTCTCTGGCCTCCCACCCTCTCCTGACCTCCACCTCTCTGACCTCCACCCTCTCTGACCTCCCACACCCTCTGACCCCCACACCCTCTCAGATCTCACACCCTCTCCTGACCTCCCACCCTCTCCTGACCTCTCACCTCTCCTGACCCCACTCTCCTGACCTCCCACACCCTCTCCTGACCTCCCACCCTCTCCTGACCTCCCACACCCTCTCGCAGCTCCCCACACTCTCCTGACTTCCCCACACCCTCTCCTGGCCTCCCACACTCTCTCCTGACCTCCCACACCCTCTGCCTGGCCTCCCACCCTCTCCTGTCCTCTCACACCCTCTCCAGATGTCCCACCCTCTTCTGACCTCCCCACCCTCTCCTGACCCCCACTCCCTCAGATCTCCCACCCTCTCTGAGCCTCCCACACCCTCTCCCCGCCTCTCACACCCTCTCCAGACCTCCCACCCTCCTGACCTCCCACCCTCTCCTGACCTCCCACACCCTCCTCATGACCCTCTCCACCCTCTCCTGGCCTCCCACCTCATGACCTCTCCCACC
>NW_024753412.1:42500-54264 GCF_018991925.1 Homarus americanus
CCACCTCCCACCCTCCCTCACCTCCCACCTCACCTCCACCCCCTCCCACCTCCCCACCTCCCACCCCTCCTCGCCTCACACCTCCCTCGCCTCCACCTCCTCCACCTCACCTCACCTCCACCTCGCCTCACCTCCCTCACCTCACCTCACCTCCACCTCCTCACCCCACCTCCACCTCACCTCACCTCACCTCGCCTCCTCACCCACCTCACCCTCATACCACCTCACCTCCACCTCCACCTCCCACCTCCACCCCTCCTCACCCCACCCTCACCTCCTACACCACACCTCCACCTCCACCTCACCTCACCTCACCTCCACCCTCACCTCACCTCACCCCTCACCTCCTCCCCACCTCACCTCCACCTCACCTCACCTCCACCTCCGCCTCCCACCCTCACCCACCTCCACCCTCACCTCGCCTCCACCTCCACCTCACCGCCTCACCTCACCCTCACCTCCTCCTGCCTCCCTCACCTCACCCCCTCGCCTCCGCCTCCACCCTCGCCTCACCTCCACCTCATCACCCTCCACCCTCACCTCCCCTCACCTCCCCTCCACCTCACCTCCCCCTCCCCCCACCTCCACCCTCCTACCTCACCTCCACCTCCACCTCACCTCCTCCACCTCACCTCGCCTCCCTCGCCTCACCTAACCTCAGATAATACTGACCAGTGTGATGGGTGTTGCTTGTAATGGTTACTACATAAGAATGGGGAACACTGCAGCGGGTCTATTGGCCCATACGGGACAGTCCCATCTACACCCAACCCCTATCGCTCATATATCCACCCAACCTATGTTTGAAGCTATCTAGTGTATCAGAGTTAATGATGATGTTTGGTAACTTGTTCCACTCGTCCACTACTCTATTTCCAAACCAATTTTTACCTATTTCGCCTATATCTAAATTTGTCTAATTTAAAACCATTGTTACGAGTTCGTCTGGTTGGATAGTTTGAATAACTTTGTTTTATAAGAACATAAGAACATAAGATTGGAGGAAACTGCAGCGGGACTATTGGCCCATACTGGGCAGTCCCGTTTACACCCAACCCCTATTGCTCATATAAGCATCCAACCTATGTTTGAAGCAATTCAGCGTATTAGAGTTAATGATGATATTTGGTAACTTGTTCCATTAATCCACTACTCTGTTTCCAAACCAATGTTTACCTATTTCACGCCTAAATCTAAATTTGTCGAATTTAAAACCATTGTTACGAGTTCGCTCCTGGTTGGATAGGATAATATGGACACGAAGTAGTACCTTAAGTTGTGTATTCTTATAATACTTTACTATACATAATTAATAGAGTAATATAAGAATACATAGTTTGAGTACCTTTGTAATGTCCCCTTTGTTTAGCCCTGCCTTCCATTTATACACCTCTATCAGGTCGCCCTCGTCTCTCGAGGGAGTGCAAATTAAGATGCTTTAACCTGTCTCTATACTCAAGGTTCCTAATGCCCGGATTAGTCTTTGTCATTCTCCTCTGAATTCTTTCCAAGATTCTATATCCATTCTGTAACAGGTGACGAGAACTGAACTGCATAATCCAGGTGTGGTCTCACAAGCGCAAGATACAGTTTTAGGATGACCAGTCTTGTAACTAACACTCCTTTGTATGAACCCAAGTACTTTATTAGCCTTGTTACCAGCAAAACACATTGTTTACTTGGCTTAAGGTTCCTACTATCATTACTCCTAAATCTCTCGCAGTCAGATTTCTATGGCATCGTTGTTCATCTGGTATCTGGTTTCCGTTTACATCTCCTATACTGAGTACTTACATTTGTCCACTGAATTTCATCTGCCATTTTTCAAGACCATTCGAAAATTTGTTTAGATCTTCCGTAGTTTTATAAGTCCTCAACATATTTAATAACATGTCCTATTTTAGTGTCATCAGCAAATTTACTTATGTTGCCTATGCCGATATCTATGTCGTTTATGTATATAATAAATAATAATGGTCCGCACGAGCCTGGGGAACTCCACCTGCAGACGTTGTCCAATGGGACTTAGTGCTAATGCTCACTCGCTGCTCTGTCCTGTAACCACGCCATAACCATTTGAGGATATTACCTTGATGCCATGTGCTTCTACCTTTCTAATTATAAGTGGGGACTCTGTCGAAGGCGCAAAGTCGAGACACCCATCATAATTGTGCCCCTCATCCACCGATTCGAAAACTGATGAAAGAATGTTAATAGATTAGTTAGACTATCACCTTGTTTAGCCCCATTCCATTTACAGTATACCTCTATCATATCGCCCCCTCACTACGCTCTCGAGGGAGTGCAAATTAAGATGCTCTGGTACCAAGGTTCCTGATACCTGGATTAGTCTGTCATTCTCCTCTGAATTCTTCCTAGGATTCTACCATTCATCTGTAGTACAGTGACCAGAACTGAACTGTAACCCAAGTGAGGTTCAACAAGCAAGATACAGTTTTGAGATGACCTAGCCAGTCTTATAACTAACACCTTTATTTAAGGTCAGGACTGACCATCAGTACGGACCATTAGACGAACCATTAGACGGGACCGCTGATGGGGACCGCTGGGATGGGGACCATTAGGATGGGACCAGACGGGAATCATGGACGGGACCATTAGGACGCATTAGACGGGACCATTAGACGAACCATTAGACGGACCATTAGACGGGACCATTAGGACGGGACCGTTGACAGGACCATTAGACGGGACCGTTGGGACTGAATCAGGACGGGACCATTAGGACGGACCATTAGACGGGACCATTAGGACGGACCATTAGACGGAACCATAATCACCATGAGGACGGAACCATTAGACGACCATTAGGACGGGACCATGAGGACGGACCATTAGACGGAACCATCAGGACGGAAGACCATTAGGACGGGACCATGAGGACGAACCATTAGGACGGAAACCATTAGACGGAACCATGAGGACGGAAACCATTAGACGGGACCATTAGGACGAACCATCAGACGGGACCATTAGGACGGGACCATCAGGACGGACCATTAAGACGGAATCATTAGGACGGCACCACGAGGATGAATTGACGGAACCATTAGACGGGACCATTAGGACGAACCATCAGGACGGACCATCAGGACGGACCATTAGGACGGAACCATTAGACGGGACCATGAGGACGGACCATTAGGACGGAACCATTAGGACGGGACCATTAGACGGGCCATTAGATGGGACCATTAGACGGGACCATTAGGCGGGACCATTAGGACTGGAACCATTAGACGGACCATTAGACGGACGACCATTAGAACGGGACCATTAGGACGGGACCGTTAGGACGGGACCGTTGGGACGGACCATTAGACGGAAACCATTAGACGGCCAATAGGACGGGACCATTAGACGGACCGTTGGGACGAGACCATTAGACGGAACCATTAGGACGGGACCGTTGGGACGAGACCATTAGACCGAACCATTAGACGGAACCAAGGACGGGCCACACAGGACGGGGCCATTAGACGAACCATTAGATGGACCATTAGACGGGACCATTAGACGGGACCGCTGGGACGAGACCATTAGACTGAACCATTAGGACGGGCCAATAGGACGGGTCATTAGACGAATTCATTAGACGGGACCATTAGACGGGCCAATAGGATGCCATTAGACGGGGAATTCGGGACGAGACCATTAGGACAACAATAGGACGGGGCCATTAGACGGGACCGTTGGGACGAGACCATTAGGACCGAAACCATTAGACGGGAACCATTAGACGGGACCGTTGGGACGAGACCAATAGACTGAACCATTAGGACGGAACCATTAGACGGGCCAATAGGACGGGGCCATTAGGACGGAAACCATTAGGACGGGCCAAAGGACAAGACAATAGACGGGCCATTAGGACGAACCATTAGACGGGCCAATAGACGGGGCCATTAGACGGAACCATTAGACGGGACCATTAGACGGCCAATAGACGGGGCCATTAGGACGGACTGCTGGGACGGACCGCTGGGACGAGACTAGACGGGAATTAGGACGGAACCATTAGACGGGCCAATAGGACGGGACCATTAGGACGGACCATTAGACGGACCATTAGAGAACATTAGACGAAGGGACCATTAGACGGACCGTTGGGACGAGACCATTAGGACGGGACCATTAGGACGAACCAATAGGACGGAAGGACCACTAGGACGGAATCATTAGGACGGAATCGTTGAGACTATAACCAATAGGACTGAAACCATTAGGACGGAACCATTAGACGTAATCCAATAGGACGGGGACCATTAGATGGGGAATCAGATGTATTTATTAGACGGACCATTAGACGGGAACCTGGACGAGAACTAGATCAACTATTAGACGGAAACCATTAGACGGAATCAACAGGACGGGCCAATAGGACAAATCATTAGGACGGGACCATAAGACGCACCATTAGGAAGAAGGGACCACAGACGAACCGCTGGGACGAGACAATAGACGACCATTAGACGCAATATTAGAAAGCGACCATTAGACACGGACCATTAGACGGACGGGTCCATTAGACGGAACCATTAGGACGGGACCACAGAGGACGCTAGACGGGTCCATTAGACGATTTGGACAATTCATTAGATGAATTAAGAAGGGACCATTAGGACGGAATGAATTCATTAGGAATCAATAGGACGGACCATTAGACGGGACCATTGGGACGACCAATAGACGGGACTATTAGGACGGACCGTTATGACCGGACCATTAGGACGACGGACCATTAGGACGAAACCAACAGACGACCATTAGACGGACCAAGGATTTTAATCATTATGACAGACCATTACGGATGCAACCATTAGGACGGGAATTCATTAGACGACCATAGACGACCAAGTTGGACGGACCAAGACGGGACCATTAGACGTACCACTAGGACGGACTATAGACGCACCGCTGGGACGGACCATTAGGACGAACTCACACCATTAGGACGACCATTAGATGGGACCATTGACGGGACCATTAGTACGACCATTAGGACGAATTCATTAGACGACTGCTGGGACACGGACCATTATATTTTAACTAGACGGGACCATTAGGACGGACCATTAGACGAATTCATTAGGGACGACCATTAGGACGACCATTAGACGGGACCATTAGACGAATCATTGGACGCGACCATTAGGACGAACCATTAGGACGTGGACCACTGGGACGGGACCATTAGGACGAACTGCTGACGGACCATTAGGACGACCGCTGGGATCTTAACTACGACGAACCATTGTAATCGCGGGACGGACCATTAGACAGACCAAGGACCAGAACCAAGCACCTAACTCATAGGACGAACCATAGACGAACCATTAGACGAATTCATTAGACGGACAAAGGGAATTCATTAGACGACACAGGACGAATCATTAGAAGGACCATTACGGGACCATTAGGACGGGACCATTAGACGTACCATTAGACGGGACCGTACGGGACCATTAGGACGGGACCATTAGGACGGGAGTTACGGGACCATTAGACCGACGGGACCATTAGGACGGGACCGTTGGGACGGGACCATAGACGTAAATCATAGACGGACCAAGCTAGACGGACCATTAACACATTAGGACGGGACCATTAGACGGACCATTAGGACGGGACCATTAGGACGACTATTAGGACGGACCGTTGGGACACACGACCATTAGGACGGGAACGACGGGACCATTAGACGACCATTAGGACGGGTCCGCTGGGACGGACCATTAGACGGGACCATTAGGACCAACCAGACGGGACCACTAGGACGGGACCATTAGGACGGACCGTTGGGACGGGACCATTAGACGGACCAACGACCATTATGACGGAACGTTGGGACGGGACCATTAGGACGGACCGTTGACAAAACAGACGGGACCATTAGGACGGGACCGTTGGGACGGGACCATTAGACGAACGAGGACCATTAGGACGGGACCGTTGGGACAATCATTAGACGGGACTGGGACGGGACCATTAGGACGGGACCAGACGGACCATTAGGACGGGGACCATTAACACGGGACGGGACCATTAGGACGGGACCGTTGGGACGGGACCATTAGGACGACCGTTGGGACGGGACCATTAGGACGGGACCGTTGGGACGGGGACCATTAACAGGGACGGGACTATTAGGACGGGAATCGCTGGGACGGGACCATTAGGACGGACCAAGCTGGGACGGACCAAGACGACAGGGACGACCATTAGGACGACTGCTGGGACGGACCATTGAGACCATTGGACGGACCATTTAGACGGGACCATTAGACGTAATCATTGAGACGGACCGCTGGGACGGACCATTAGACGGGACCATTAGGGACGACCATTAGGACGGACCATTAGACGGACGGGACCATTAGGACGTGAATTCATTAGGACGAACCATTAGGACGGGACCATTGACGAATTCAATATGACGGTGACCATTAGGACGGAATCGTTGGGACCGAATTCATTAGACGGACATTAGACGGACCGTATTTAATTAGACGGACGGAATTCATTAGGACGGGACCATTAGGACGGACCATTAGACGGGACCGTTAGGTCGGGACCATTAGGACGGGACCATTAGGACGGACCGTTGGGACGGACCATTAGACGACCATTAGGACGACCATTAGACGGACGTTGGGACGGAACCATTAGACGGACCATTAGACGGGACCATTAGACGGAATCATTGGGACGGACCATTAGGACGGACCAATAGGACGAACCATTAGACGGAATCGCTGGGACGGGACCATTAGACGGAACCACTAGACTGACCATTAGACGACTCTGAGACGGACCATTAGGACGGAACCATTAGACGGAATCGTTGGGACGGACCATTAGAACGGACGAATTCATTAGAGGGACCATTGTATTTATAAATCATTAGGACGGGACCATTGACGGAAATAGGACGCGGACCATTAGACAGACGAATTCAGGACGGAATTAGGACGGGAATTCATTAGACGGGACCATTAGGACGGGACGGGACGGACCATTAGACGTAACCATTAGGACGGGACCGTTGGACGGACCATTAGACGGACGGACCATTAGGACGGACCATTAGGACGCATTAGGACGGGACTGCTGGGACGGGACCAGGAGGGACCGTTGACGGAATCATTAGACGAACGGGACCATTAGGACGGACCATTAAGACGAATTCATTAGACCGCTGACGGGAATTATTGGGACGACTGTTGACGAATTCATTAGACGGGACCAGGGACGTAATCAAGTGACGGGACCATTAGACGACCATTAGGACAACTTGGGACGGACCATAGGACGGAGGAACGCCAGGGACGAATTCATTAGGACGGACCGTCAGGATAGGACGGAACGCACCATGAGGACGGACCAACTAGGACGGGACCATTAGACGGGGACCATTAGGACGTCGAATTCATTAGACGGACCATTGATTTACCATTAGACGGACCATTAGACGAAATCGCTGGGACGGGACCAATAGGACGGAAACCATTAGAACGGACCATTAGACGGACCATTAGACGACCATTAGGACGGAATTCATTGAGACGGACCATTGGACGGGACAGCTGGACGAATTACACGGAACTCATTAGACGGGACCGCTGGGACGACCATTAGGACGGACGACCATTAGAACGAAACCATTAGACGGGACCATTAGGACGGACTGCTGACGGAATTCAAGACTTTAATCATTAGACGGGAATTCATTAGACGACCACATTAGACGAACCATCGGACGAATCAAGAAGAATTCGCAGACGGGACCATTAGCACGGGACCTTTAGGACGGACCGTTGGGACTAATAGGACGAATTCATTAGACGAACATTAGGACGGGGACCATTAGACCGACCATTAGACGGAATCAATAGGACGAATTCATTAGACGAATCATTAGGACGGACCATTAGACGGAACCGTTAGGACGAAATCAAGACGGGGACCATTAGGACGAACCATTTTACCTTAATTCATTAAGACGGACCATTAGACGGGATCACAGACGGGACCATAATAGGACGGGACTATTAGGACGGACCATTAGACGGACCATTAGGACTAATTAGGAATTAGACGGAATCGCTGGGACGGACCATTAGACGGACGAGACCATCTATTAGACGGACTCATTAGACGGGACCATTAGACGGGACCATTGGGACGGGACCATTAGGACGGGACCATTAGACGACCATTAGGACGGAACCATTAGACGGGACCATTGGGACAGGACCATTGTGATGCACCATTAGGACGGGACCATTAGGACGGGACCGTTGGGACGGGACCATTAGGACGACCATTAGGACGGACCAGTTAGGACGATCATTAGACGGACATTAGGACGGGACCATTAGGACGACCATTGACAATTCATTAGGACGGGAACCATTAGGACGGGACCATGGGACGGACCATGGACTAACATAAGACGGGACCTTATAGACGAATCATTAGGACGGACCATGAGACGGACCATTAACGGACAGACGGGACCAGACGGGACCATTAGACGGACCATTAGGACGGGATCATTAGGACGGACCATTAGGACGGGACCAATAGGACGGACCGTACAACATTTGACGGAATCAGGACGGACCATTAGGACGAGACCATTAGACGGAACCGCTGGGACGGACCATTAGGACGGAACCTTAGGACGGACCATTAGGACGGACGGGAATCATTAGGACGGACCACAAGACGGGACCATTAGGACTGGACCATTAGGACGGACCATTAGACGGGACCATTAGGACGGAAACCGTTGGGACGGGACCATTAGACGAACCAAGGACGGACCGCAATGACCATTAGACGGGACCATTAGACGACCGCTGGGACGAATCCGGACGGACCATTAAGACGGGACCATTAGGATGGGACCAGGAGACCGTTGACGGGGACTTAGGGACGGACTGGCACGACCATTAGGATGACGGAATTCATTAGACGGACCATTAGGATGGGACCATTAGACTCGACCATTAGGACGGAATATTAGGACGGGACCATTAGGACGGGACCATTATGACCACCTTGGACGGACCTTGGGAGGACGATTAGGACGAACCATTTGTACGGACCATTAGACGGACCATTAGGACAGGACCATTAGGACGAATCATTAGACGGGACCATTTGACGGGACCGCTGGGACGGACCATTAGGACGGACCATTAGACGGGACCGTTGGACGGACCATTTGGACGGACGGGGAATCATTAGGACGGACCATTGACGGGACCATTAGACGGACCGTTGGGACGGACCATTAGGACGGGACCGCTAGACGGACCATAAGTGACCATTAGACGGACCATTTGGACGGGACCGTTAGACGGGACATTGGACGAATCACCAGCACGGCACCTTTAGGGATGGACCGTTGGGACGGAATCTCATTAGGACGGGACCATTAGACGGGACCATTAGACGGGACCATTAGGACTGGACCATTAGGACTGACCATTAGGACGGGACCATTAGGACGGACCATGACGGGACCATTAGGACGGGACCATTAGACGGACCTTTAGGATGGACCGTTGGGACGGGACCATTAGGACGGAAACCATTTGGACGGGAATTCATTAAGACGGACCTTTAGGACGGCACCATTAGACGACTATTAGACGACCATTAAGACGGGACCAGGACGGGACCATTTGGGACGTAACGCCGGGACGGACCATTGAATGGACGGGACCATTAGGACGGACGGACCATTAGACGGGACCATTAGACGGAACCGCTGACGGGACCATTAAGACCGGACCCTTAGGGAACCATTAGACGGAAACCATTAGGACGGGACCGTTGGACAGACCATTAGACGGGACCATAGGACCGGACCATTAGACGGACCGTTGGGACGAAAGACGAACATTAGACGGACCATTAGACGGAACCATTAGACGACCATTTGGACGGGACCATTAGACGGGACCATTAGACGGGACCTTAGGACGGACCATTAGACGGACCGTTGGACGAATTCATTGGGAATTAGGACGGGACCATTAGACGGACCATTAGGACGTGAATTCATTAGACGGACCATTAGGACGGGAACCGCTGGGACAGGACCATTAGGACGGGACCATTAGACGGGACCATTAGACGGACCATTAGGACGGGACCATTAGGACGGGCCCATTAGACGGGACCATTAGACGGGACCGTTGGGAGACCATTAGGACGGGACCATTAGGACGGGACCGCTGGGACGGCACCATTAAGACGGACCTTAGGACGGACCATTAGACGGGACCATTAGACGGGACCATCAGAACGACCATTAGGACGTAATTCAGGGACGGACCATTAGACGGAACCATTAGGACGGGACCATTAGACGAATTCATTAGGACGGACCATTAGACGGGACCATTAGGACGGGACCATTAGGACGTGACCATTAGACGGGACATTAGGAGTCGACCAGGGACGGACGCGACGGGACCATTAGGACGGGACCGCTGGGAGGGACCATTAGACGGGAGACCATTAGGACGGACCGTTGGGACGGGACCATTAGGACGGGACCGACGGGATCATTAGACGGGACCACATTAGACGGACCGTTGCGACCATTAGACGGACCGTTGGGACGACCATTAGGACGGGACCGTTGGGACGGGACCATTAGGACGGACCATTAGGACGGGACCGTTGACGGGACCATTAGGACGGGACCTGGGACGGAACCATTAGGACGGGACCATTAGGACGGACCGTTGGACGGGACCATTAGGACGGGACCATTAGGACGGGACCATTAGGACGGGACCATTAGGACGGGAACTGGACGGGACCATTAAGACGGGACCTTTTGGACGGACCATTAGACGGGACCATTAGGACGGGACCATCAGGACGGGAATTCATTAGGACGGGACATTTAAACATTAGACGGGACCATTAGACGGGAATCATTAGGTATTGAATCATTAGACGGGACCGTTGGGATGGACCTTAGGACGGACCATTAGGACGGACCTTAGGACGGGACCATTGGGACGGGACCATTAGGACGGGACCATTGGGACGGGCCAAACAATACACAGCGGTGGACAGGTTGTCATGGTGACCATTTAAAGCTGCGGATACCTCCAACTGTCCACTGAAGCGCCTCAGTTGTCAGTCAGCGTCAGTACAATCACTCACTAACTCAGTCATTGAGTCAGTGAGTCAGTTACTCAATTAGTCATTGAATCAGTTAGTCAATCAGTCAGTCAGTCACAGGCAAGCAGTAGCGAGTGTCTCAGTGTTTGTACCCAACCTTCAGATATAGCTGACAGTACAGTACGGTACGGTACGGTACAGCACGGCAATGGTACAGTACAGGTTAGCATGGTACGGTACAGTGCGGTACTGTACAGTTCAACTCAGTACAGTACGGCACAGCAACAGTACGGTACAGTACGGCACAGTGCGGTACAGTGCGGTTCAGCCAGTACATTCAGCACATAACGGTACAGTACAGTACAGCACAATGCAGTACAGTACAGTACAGCTCAGTACAGTTCGGCACAGTACAGTACAGTACGGTAAAGCTACGGCACAGTACGGTACAGTACAGCACAGTACAATACTACAGCACAGTACAGCACCAATTTAATGCAGGTCAAGCACCAGGTACCAGTACAGGACAGTACGGTACAGTACAGTACAGTACAATGCAGTACAGCACAGTACGGTACAGTACAGTACC
>NW_024753413.1:0-11355 GCF_018991925.1 Homarus americanus
TTTGGTTTAGTTACATAGGTGTTTTATGAGTCTGTCGTTGGGTTTAGTTCAGTTTGGTTTAGTTACATAGGTGTTTTATGAGTCTGTCGTTGGGTTTAGTTCAGTTTGGTTTAGTTACATAGGTGTTTTATGAGTCTGTCGTTGGGTTTAGTTCAGTTTGGTTTAGTTACATAGGTGTTTTATGAGTCTGTCGTTGGGTTTAGTTCAGTTTGGTTTAGTTACATAGGTGTTTTATGAGTCTGTCGTTGGGTTTAGTTCAGTTTGGTTTAGTTTCGTAGGTGTTTTATGAGTCTGTCGTTGGGTTTAGTTCAGTTTGGTTTAATTACATAGCTGTTTTAGGGGGCTGTTTTGCGATGTTTCTTTGTTCAGTAATTTTACAGAACCAGTTGCATTTTTTTTATTAGTATACATAAACAGTTTTGACCTGATGAATAAACACCCTAACGCTACCTGTGGGTCTTAGGTTTGGTTAGGTTAGGTTAGGTTTGGTTAGAGTTAGGTTAGAGTTAGGTTAGGTTACCGTTAGTTTGATCATGAGGTACAATAGGCTAGGGAGGGAGGGTTGGGGGGGCTAATCTTCAGGTGATCATTATATAACGTGTTCTTATATTTCCTGAAAGGCTTACAATCCCTCCCAGGCAGATAGCAACCCTCCTTGTTGCCCTTCTCGCTGAGGAAGCAGCAGATGGTTTCTGCCCCTTGCTTATCTGCTGCGATTCCAGGTCTGCTCTCGACGGGATCGCATTTGGATCAGGGGAAAATAAGGACCTCATCCTCCGAATACGAGGATTAACATCCACACTTCAGGATGCAGGCCGTCCTGTGACATTCCTATGGATACCCAGTCATGTCGGTATCTTGGGGAATGAGGCAGCAGATGGCCTTGCCAAGACAAGCTGCAACAAGGCCACACCTGACTACGTTGTTCCTCGAACACTTTTACAGATTTGGACCCAAATTCGCCGCAAACAGAGAGAAGCTCGGGAAGTAGCCATCCCCCTGGACTCCCCGCCCACCTGGTACGATGTCCTCCGTAAACTTCCTGACCTCGCGTACGTCTATGGGGAAGGGTCGCGGAAAGGGGAGGTGATTGCTGCCCGTATCATCATTGGGTATGACTTTGCTTGGGAGATTGGTATCCACGCATCCCCTGAGCAACGCTCTTGTGTATTATGCAGAAGACCCGACAGCAACACCCTTATCCACTACCTCCTAAGATGTCCCCACACACAACGCTTCCGTGACGCCTGCTGGACCACCACTCCACGACCCCCTGACGGAGACACGATGATCCTCCCCATACTGGCCAGATATTTTGTAAATAACATTGATTATGTGTTAAAGGAATATCCTTCCTTCCTTAGGCTTTAGTAAGCCCCTTTATAATATTTATACTGTATATACTTGTCACACTTGCCAGATGCTTCTGGTGTTATTGTACAGGGGTACCTAGTGACAGCACTAGGATCCCGCTTCCTCTATCAAGGAATAAACAATTGAAATTGAAATTGAAAATTGAATAATGGCAGGTTGAGGGAGAGGGCGATGTACTGTACAGAACTAAACAAATAATTTTTTGGAAATACATTGTTTTTAACATTCAGTGCCATAATATTCTGACTTATACTGTTTAACTATAATCTGCCTACGCTACCGTTCACGGGATGAATATGGGTGCACAATAAACTAGCCGCTGTATGTGGCAAAATTCAAAAGCGGATCCCCGCCTTTTTTATTACATACTAGGAAACATCTCACACTCACACACACGTATAGATGATCAGTAAGGAGGAGCCTCGACCTGAGCCCTGACAAAACGTTACAGGTGTACTATTTCGTCAGGCCGCGGTTAGGAAGTATATGAGAGTGATTTTGGAAGTTATATTTATGTTCCATATAACATATTTATGGTTTATGTGTGTGTGTGTGTGTGTGTGTGTGTGTGTGTGTGTCTGTCTGTCTGTAATTATGTTAGCTTATGTTTGGTTAGTTATTAGTTGGAGTAAGTTGTCGTGGAGATTTTTCAGGTTAGGTTAGATTAGATTAGGTTGGGTTGTGTTAGATTAGGTTAGTTATTAGTTGGAGTAAGCTGGAGTTAAGATTCTTCTGGATATACAAAACACTAAGTTATTATCCAGCGTAATCCTCCCACACACCCCAGCAAAATGATTCACAATGGAGACTGATTAATGAATGCTTGTGTTGTGATAATAATTCCTCTTATTGATTAACGAACTTTAAATAAAATGGAACAAGGTTGAGTGATGGTTGTTGAACTGATACAGAAATGTTAAGTGGTAGTAGATATAGTGTAAAATAAGTCATTGAGTGATACTGTAGTTGTGTAGTACCCAAGTTTGGTTCACTTGTATGTTACTGAGGAAATTATTCAATCAGGCTTATTGTCTGACAGGTCTCGTCTCTCTTATGGCATTTGGCTGAATTAAGGTATTAAGTTTTCATAAATTTTAAACTATTACACTGTGGTTATATTACGACATATTAAACGATTACAGTGTTATATTACGACATATTAAACGATTACAGTGTTATATTACGACATATTAAACGATCACATTGTCTATATAACGACATATCACCAATAAAAGAAAATATATAGTTTTTGTATATGTTTATCGCTACACATTATTTATGTGTTTCTGAATAACATAGCTGATTAATCAATGTTATTTATCACATATCACTTTAATAAGTATTTCAGCTTTCCTAACCTTATATAACATGTTTACCATCACGTGAAACAGACAGACTCTCTCTCTGAGGTAAAACGGAGTTAGATACACGTCTCTCTCTCTCTCTCTCTCTCTCTCTCTCTCTCTCTCTCTCTCTCTCTCTCTCTCTCTCTCATGATCTGACATAACTCTTGGAAACTTCTGAATTAAACACCAGTAATATATCTTTGCACGATAGTTCCCCTTATGTTGTTAAATATGTTTAAACTATTGAGAAATAATTAACAAAATAGTTATGTAACATCAAGTGTGTGTGTGTGTGTGTGTGTGTGTGTGTGTGTGTGTGTAATAAGGAGGACTAACAATCTTCACCTTACTGTAAGATCCTCCCACTTCACTACACATATCAACAGTAATCTGAAAATAAACCAGAGTAGAACATGTTCCCGCCTTGTTATCCTGTTACTTACGTTTGCGTGTCAATTGGTCGTTAACACCACCAGGTAACGTAATTACTAACGAAGTAATTTTATCTTCGTGGATTGTAATGCATGTTCCATTGTTCTTAATTCCTTTGGCCAGACCACCAAATTGTTTCGCCCAGGTAATGATGATACAGGTGGACAGTTATGTTATGTATTTTAAAACGAAAATTTCATATGGTGCCGGAGTGTGTGTGTGTGTGTGTGTGTGTGTGTATGTGTGTGTGTGTGTGTGTGTGTGTGTGTGTGTGTGTGTGTGTAGGTAGGTAAACAGCAGAGGTAGTGAAGCTTGTTGTCATAAACCATGTACACCTCCCTCCTATTCTGTGTATTACATGTTAGTTGTGTCTTTATCGTGTTGGTCATTTATCCCTTATAAGTTAACACCCCCCCCGTATTGTTATTTTGTTCTACTCATTCTCTTACACTTATTTCTCTACGTACTTAGGAGTCACATTGAGTCAAATCTTTTTCTAATTAATATTTCAGGTTTTACATATTCGTGCATAGGATCTTTACTCATTACTAAATCTTACCTTTATATATAGGACAATTTCCCCCATAATTACGAACTTTTACTTCAATACATCAACGTTTTGTCCGTAAATTGTTTTTGGTTATTTCTTACACCCAAAATAATTAAGTTACGATTTATTTTGAAGTTCATCGGGAATGTAGTTTATAAATATCACCACTTGATTGTTAGGTTAGGTTAGGTTAAGTTAGGTTAGGTTAGGTTAAGTTAGGTTAGGTTAGGTTAGGTTAAGTTAAGTTTGGCCGTAGGTATAGTGTCTGGCCCGGTGAGCGAGGTATGGCTGTGAAAACGGGTCACAGTTTTATTTATCTCAAGTTGTTTATTTCTATTTTATAAACTAAAAAGAGTCAACAACATTTTCTTTATACACCAGTGTACAGTATAGTACGAGTATACAGTGTTGTGTATGGTGTATATCGAGGCCGCTCCTGTGTATGATGTCTTTGTCTTGTTGTGTATGTATGTATTGTTACTCGTATGATGTACTGTATGGTAGGGTTGCCATCACTCAGTTTAAGATAACTTTAATCGCTAGATTTAAGGTCCCCTAAAAATGTTGTCGGTCGCTGTTCATAATTCAATCTGTCTACTCTGATCGGATCAAATTTCATGGATCTCTAGTTATTATCAATCATCTCTTTATTTTTTATGACAATTCGTGAAACTTTACATTTTAGTTTTTAATTAGTTTTTCGCTCATTGAATCTCATTTGTCTCTTGAAATTTAACTTCTGTTTGATTCTTGACGTAATTATCTGACGTGGTACTTTATTTTATTATTGTTAAGTTTACACACACACACACACACACACACACACACACACACACACACACACACCGTCTCTCTCACTCTGTTGTTTAAGGTGAAGAAAGTGTGAGAAAGTTTACACACATTAGGTGGGAAAATGTTCCTCACTTTGCGGGCTTCGATAGGGTAAATGATCTCATCTCGTGTCCCCAGAGTGAAGAAAAACGTCTCGTGTTTGAGTCGGTGAGGCAGCAAACATTCCTTACGCTGTGAGCTGAGAGTTAAGCTAAAGTGCCTGGATACATACATACATTCATCGTTGTTCAGATAGATATTTAGTAAAATCGTATTACATGTTCACAATGATTCAGCACGTACTGTACAAACAATATACATACTGTAGACAGTGTAGACATACAGCTAAAGTCTTTAAAACACGTAATGATGTTGGTAATTACACTTGTCCACAACGATCAGAAATTATATAGAACTCTTTATAATTGTTCTAGACATTGGGGAAAATGTTCTAGTTTCTATTAGTTGGAATAGGTTGAGACTGAGTTATTTGCGAGGCGAATTGTGTGTTTTCATCCCTGGAAAAATATGTACTCAAGGAAGAAACTGGGAAAATAGTAGGTTTAAAGTGCTGAGTTTGGTGAATTTTCCATCTAAGAAGTTGAATAAGTCGACTGTTTGTTTATGGTGTGGCAAGATATTACACCTCTCCCCTCCCTTCCTTTCCCTTCCCTTCCCTTCCCTTCCCCTCCCCTCCCATCCCCTCCCCTCCCCCCTCCCCTCCCCCCCTCCCTTCCCCTCCCCTCCCATCATCGTGTGAATTCTGCGTCAATTTGTTTTTTTATGCATGAGTGAAGTAGATTTTCATGTCATTGTTACATCACTGTTGAACATGCACAGTTGTTATGGGAAGTGTTAGGGAGGGAAGGATGAAAGAAGAGGGAGAGAGTGAGGAGGAGGGAGGACAAATGGGAGAGAGAGAGAGAGGTTGGACGAGGGGAAATTGCACGGAACAGAGGGTAAAGGGGAGGGGAAAAAGGCAGGCGAGGAGAATGGAGAGAGGGAAGCGGGGAGAGAGATAGGGAAGAGGGGAGTGATGAAAGTGGGGAGAGAAAGTAGAGAGGAGAGAGGAAAGAAAACCTTGTATGAGTATCAGTTCCAGTTTTATGCTTATTGTGTTATTCTCTCTCTCTCTCTCTCTCTCTCTCTCTCTCTCAATCTGGCATTTTCTCCACTAGGAATAAATACTATAAGCTCCTCTTGAAACCTATATAGAGCATCCCTTCTGAGGGTTTTCCTTGACTGGGGATAATATGCAGCGATGTTTTCCCTCGGTAGGATTCCCTTCACTTGGGTATCCTATCCGCTGAGATTTTATCCACAGGGATTTTTATCCTTAAAGAAATAGTAGTTGAGACCATCCCCCATCGACCGCCCCCAACATAACCCATTAACATTGGTCTTTATCCCCTGGTGTTAAGTTTCTCTACCCGACGTAAATTTGATAACATTCAGGGCCTCGTACGGCTGGACCTGACAGTACCTGGTGTTTGTGGGGCATAAACGCCAGGTAGAGGTTCACATGATAGTGAGCCGGGTGGTGGTGATGCTACCATGGTCACTGTGTGGGAGGGTGGGGGGGGTGTCTTGTCATTATACTTGGTTGAGTGTTTTATGCTCGAGGTAGAAATGTGCATATGTCTGAACATAGTCAGTAGCGACTATATTGTCTTTTGTGTAAGACAAGGTGTAGAGACAACTAACTATAACACCTTGGCTATACTGTATATATTCAATCTGTCTAATTGTTATAGTGTTAGGCATTACTGTCTCCCCTGTCTCAACATTTTCTATCTCTGTCTCTTAATGTACAGTCCTCTTGCATCATCTCGCATCTCATCATCGTCTCTGTTTGTCTCTCTAATGTCTCAATTGTTGGTGTTCTGTGAGAGGAAGAATCTGGAGGTCAAGGTTGTTCAGGGGAGTAGGAGAGGAGATAGAAAAGTAAGATACGGAGGAAGGAGAAGGAAGATGAGGGAGGAAGGAGAAGGAAGATGAGGGAGGAAGGAGAAGGAAGATATGGGTGAGAAGCGGAAGGGAAGTATTTAAAGGGAAAGAAAAAAATAGAAAGATAGGGAGAGAGTGAAGGTAGGAAGGACAGGGGGGAGTTTTTTGGGGCATTAGTAAAAGAGGATACGGGGAGAGATGGAAGAGATAAAGGAAAGACCGGAAGGAGAAATGAGGAGGCGAAGAGAAAAATACAAAAAGAAAAGGGAATTGAAGGGAGGAAGGATAATATGTTTTTATAAGTGTGATTAATGATGAACCCAAGAAGAGAGAGAGATAAAAGTGAAAGGAAAGGAAGGGGAAGGAAAAGGAGGAGAATAATGAGGACATGAAGAAAGAATTATAAGAAAATGAGGAAAATATATAGATTTTCTTTTGCAATTTGGATATAAAAAAAACATAGACGCTTGTTGAAAATTGGAAAATATATTCTCGTTCGCTCCATATTTCACCATTAATATTACGAAGAAATATTTATTTCAATGAGAGTTATAGAATTTGTTTACTAAATGTTTCAAGTACTAGCAGGCCACACTACCCTTGAGCATTACTGGCAGACCTTCGGCAGTACTGACAGAAGGAAGTAACGAGTCTTATAAGCAGTAGTTTAAGAGAGGATCCTGTGCTCTCCCACCCACAGTTAAAAGTCGTTAAATAAATGATATGATATAATCTTAGGTGGGAGTTTCACTCAGTGTATTCCGGGGATTAGACTGCAATTATTCATAGAGTTATCCTTGTGTGTTAAGGATTATCCATCGTTCTTCAAGGATTTATATGTCTTTGTTCATGGATTATCGCCTCGTTCACGGAGGATAAGGTCACCCTACTTGATGTATTAAATCATCATACTAAGTAGAGTGACATTGTCCTTGTTAGGTATTTATGTCGTCACTTCAGTTAGCATGAAGGTTAGGGTTTATACGGTGTCTCCCTTAATGAGTTGGTCGTAAGGTTGTCTTTAGTGCTTATATCTCTACAGCACACGTTGAGGAAGTGACTTATCCCAACACACGGAGGCTATAACTTGTATCCTGAGAGAGACTTACACTTAACAGTATATTAAACACATACAGACGTCTCTCTCTCTCTCTCTCTCTCATACTTGCATAAGTCAACGTTTATATACTACAACATTTACGTTAGTTGATATCTAACTGAATCTCTTATGTTGCGACCAACCAACCAACCAACCAACCAACTAACCAACCAACCAACCAACCAACCAACCAACCAACCAACCAACCAACCAGCCGACCGACCGACCGACCGACCGACCGACCGACCGACAGCCTTTGTGTTGCTAAGCCTTTTGATGTGGCTTGTAACTTTCCAAGTGGTTTATTTAATTTTCTTGGTGTGATCCCTTTAATCCGTGTGTGGCAGTGATGAATTACTGAAGGGCTCACCCTGTGATGGCCAGGTGGAGGGTTGTGACGTAACTCCTTCAACTCCATGTTTTAACTCCCTCACTCCGACGATTTAACCACACGAATACAGCGTCGCCTTACTCAGGGGAATAAGGTATCAAGTATTAAGTCATCGTACTCAAGAGATTAAGGCATCGTACCCAAGGTCTTGTGGTAATACATTTTTAAATATATTTTCTGATTTTTTCTTTTTTACTACGGAACGTTAAATTGGAAATCTGTCATGTCTTAGGTTGTGTGAGAGAGACGGCTGTCCTTTGTGTGTGTGAGACAGCTGTCCTTTGTGTGTGTGAGACAGCTGTCCTTTGTGTGTGCGAGACAGCTGTCCTTTGTGTGTGTGAGAGACAGCTGTCCTTTGTGTGTGTGAGACAGCTGTCCTTTGTGTGTGTGAGAGACAGCTGTCCTTTGTGTATGTGAGAGACAGCTGTCCTTTGTGTGTGTGAGACAGCTGTCCTTTGTGTGTGTGAGACAGCTGTCCTTTGTGTGTGAGAGAGACGGCTGTCCTTTGTGTGTGTGAGACAGCTGTCCTTTGTGTGTGTGAGACAGCTGTTCTTTGTGTGTGTGAGAGACAGCTGTCCTTTGTGTGTGTGAGAGACAGCTGTCCTTTGGGTGTGTGAGACAGCTGTACTTTGTGTGTGTGAGAGACAGCTGTCCTTTGTGTGTGTGAGAGACAGCTGTCCTTTGTGTGTGTGAGAGACAGCTGTCCTTTGTGTGTGAGAGACAGCTGTCCTTTGTGTGTGTGAGAGACAGCTGTCCCTTATGTGTGAGAGACAGCTGTCCTTTGTGTGTGTGAGAGACAGCTGTCCTTTGTGTGTGAGACAGCTGTCCTTTGTGTGTGTGAGACAGCTGTCCCTTGTGTGTGTGTGAGACAGCTGTCCCTTGTGTGTGTGAGACAGCTGTCCTTTGTGTGTGTGAGAGACAGCTGTCCTTTGTGTGTGTGAGAGACAGCTGTCCTTTGTGTGTGAGAGACAGCTGTCCTTTGTGTGTGTGAGACAGCTGTCCTTTGTGTGTGTGAGAGACATCTGTCCTTTGTGTGTGTGAGACAGCTGTCCTTTGTGTGTGTGAGAGGCAGCTGTCCTTTGTGTGTGTGAGAGACAGCTGTCCTTTGTGTGTGTGAGAGACAGCTGTCCTTTGTGTGTGTGAGAGACAGCTGTCCTTTGTGTGTGAGACGGTTGGCCCTTGTGTGTATGAGAGACAGCTGTCCTTGGTGTGTGTGAGAGACAGCTGTCCTTTGTGTGTGTGTGTGAGAGACAGCTGTCCCTTGTGTGTGAGACAGCTGTCCCTTCAGTTGCCTCTGAAGATGTCTTGAATAAAGACGAAAGCTAAGGTACTCCGTTGTTTCCATTTTCCCGTGTGATTTTATCAAGATATATATATATATATATATATATATATATATATATATATATATATATATATATATATATATATATATATATATATATATATATATATATATATATATATATATAGATTAATGTTTGGATATTCTTTGTTAGCAAGAGTTATCAGAAATAGATATCGTAATTGTATAAAGCAAATTTATATATATATTGTGTTCTGACCTCACTAGGGGAAAGGTCACGGCAGGGTTAGCTCCGGAGGGATAATTATCAGATATGGCCAGTGCTATGTGCGGTCTTGGGTATGAGAGTTTGTTGACCAAACTGGAGTGGTCCATTGAAGAATTGGCGAGGGCCAAGTTAGAAATTGAGAGGGCCACGTTGGAGAACCTGAAATTAAGGAAAGAGCTGGCGAAGTTAAAAGGAGAGGCTGGACGAGTAAAGCCAGTGTCTGACGAAAAATCAAACGAGTGGAAAGTCGTGAGTAGTGGGAGGACCAAGCTGGTGGTGAAGAAGCACACGAAGGATACGACAACAACGACAACAACAGCTAAGTGTACCAACCCGTTCAGTCCCTTGATAGACGAATTGGACGTTAGTACAGTCAGGGGCAGGGATGACAAGGAAGGTATAAAAACTTTAATTGTTGGTGACTCACAGGTAAGGTACATGGACAGGGCCTTTTGTGGTAAAAACAAAAATAGGATGAGGGTGTGTTTGCCGGGAGCTGGGGTGGGGGATATAATTGACAGGATGGACAATATATTGTCTGGTAATGGGAACAAACGCATTATCTGCCTCAGTGCAGGAGGCAATGATATTGGCCGGTGTAGGAGCGAGGAGCTTCTCGATAAGTTCAAGGCAGCCATAGATCGTATTAGGACTAAGGGAGGGATCCCTATCATATGCGGTGTCCTGCCTAGAAGGAGAGTTGGCAGTGAATGGTTGTCAAGGGCAGTTGGTGTTAACGACCGTCTTGACAGATATTGCAAGTCAATATCAGTCCCATTCATTGACAACTGGGACAACTTCTATGGCAGAAGGGACCTTTATGCTAGGGATGGGGGTGCACCTGTCTAGGGATGGAGTAGCAACCCTGGCTGGGGCTCTAGAGGGGGCAGTTCAAAAGATATCGAAGTCTTTAAACTGCTAAGAGAACATAGGGGCACGGGGGTGGAGGAGACTGCAGTGGGAGCGGGTAAACAAGGCGAAAGATTACAGGGAAATACTGTTAGGAATGATGACAAAACTAAATTAGACAGGGAGTTTAAAACTAAACGCGGTAAGGGAAGGACTCAGAACACGACTAACTTAAATGTATACTACGCGAACAGTAGAAGTATGAGAAACAAAATGGATGATATTAAGGCCTTGGTATGTACCGAAGAAATCCATATAATTGCATTCACTGAAACATGGATCAACCTAGACACACGTGAATTACCAGTCGAATACCAAATTGTGGGTTACAAACTGTTCCATACCGATAGGCAGACCAGGAAAGGAGGCGGAGTAGCAATCTATGTTAGGGATAATCTGAAGTGTGAAATAAATAAGGAAATAAAAACTGAGAGGAATACAGAAACAATTTGGATAGAATTAAGCGATGGTCGGGAAAAATTAATCACAGGAGTAATATATAGACCCCCCAATCTTGATAGTGTCAATGAGCGACTTATCTGGGATGAAATACGCAGGGCTTCCATACACAACAAAGTCTGTATAGTAGGCGACTTTAACCTTGGCCAAATAGATTGGACTGTCCTTACGGGTAACTCAGAATCAGAGGATTTTCTCGAGACGATCCAGGACTGTTTCCTAAGTCACCATATAACCGAACCCACACGGGGTAATAATATACTGAATTTAGTTCTGTCGAACAGAGAAAACCTCATTAGCAATGTCGAGGTAGGGAACGAACTTGCAAACAGCGATCACAAAGAAATTCGATTCCAGTTAGATTTTCAGGGCAGACGGAAGGAAAATTCCACTAAAGTACAAGAGCTCAGAAGGGCAAACTTTGACAGTTTAAAGAGGCAGCT
>NW_024753414.1:0-12013 GCF_018991925.1 Homarus americanus
GTCTGCATAATGTGTTGTCTAATGGTAGACCCTGCTGCTATATGGCATCACGAAAATTGTGACCAAGTCCCAGGTTGCTGATCTGTCTTTCTGCCTCATTTACACACAATTGCAGGGTCTCAACTGTCTCTCTTACTATTGACAACACCACAACTAAAACCTTACTCATTCTTGATCTGTTTTATTCATTCTATTTTATTCTCCTATGTCAGTTGATATTAATACTGAAGCGGGGCCTTCTCGGATGGGTCCCACTGGTCGGGAAGGTTGTGGACCCCAGGGCCGACCTGATCATCATCAAGCTACTGGGGCCTCAACTGACGCCACTACGGTTGCTGGAGGATCGGCTTTTTTCACACTTCATTTTTCCAACATTCGCGGACTGAGATCCAATTTTTCTTCTGTGGAGCACCATCTATTAACCTCTTCCCCCGATCTCTTACTATTCTCCGAACTTCAACTGACCAAAGCAGCTTCACCCAAACCTTTTCAAGTCTCTAACTACAACCTTTATACCTACTTCCGTTCTAAGGGAGGTGTATGCGCCTACTGCAACACACGTACACCTATAGCCCGACTCACGGATCTTGAATCTCCCCTTTATGATGTCATCTGGCTCAAAATATATCTACCTACTGTGACTATTTTTCTTTGTTTCCTATACTGTTCTCCCAACTCTACCAACTATTTCGAACTCTTTGACTATCTCACTTCTTGCCATGAGTCGTTGCTATCCACACACCCCAACACCGAGATCCTCTACCTAGGGGATTTCAATGTACATCACAGAGAGTGGCTTGGCTCTGCAAAGGATGACCCAGGTGGAGCTGAGGCACTCTCTTTTTCCTTACTTAATGATTTGGAACAAATAATCAAACACCCTACACGCGTTCCTGATCGACACGATCAACTTGCTAACATTCTTGACCTTTGTTTTACCTCTAACCCCTCACACTATTCATACTCAATTTTTGCCCCCTTAAGGTCTTCTGATCACAACCTTATTTCTATTAAATCAAACTGGGCACGACCACCTCCCCCACCACCCTCTAAACGTCAACTATGGCACTATCGGAGGGCAAGCTGGCAATCCTTGCGAGAATTCTTCACCGACTTTCCTTGGGATGAATGTTGCTTTTCCACTCGGGATGCCTCGGTATGTGCTGACAGCATTGCTGGGGTTATACAGGGCGGTATGAGTGCATTTATCCCATCTTCTACCAAAACTTTCACATTTCAATCATGGTTTGATCGCTCCTGCTCTCTTGCTTGCAGGGTGAGAGATAGGGCATATCGAGCTATGAAACTATCTCCTTCTCCTATTACCCACACCTCTTTCATTACTTCTAGGAATCGTTGTAAGGCTATTCTTCGTAGGGCCAAGCGGAATTTTATTAAAAGAAAGACTGCTGTCCTGACTAATTCTTCCTCTAGTAAATCCTTCTGGTCCTTAGCTAAAAAGACTGCTGTCCTGACTAACTCTTTCTCTAGTAAATCCTTCTGGTCCTTAGCTAAAAACATCTGTAACAACTTCTGCACGCCTTCTTTTCCTCCCCTCTTCCGTCCCAATAACTCTATAGCCAACTCTCCCCCCGAGAAAGCCAACCTCTTTGGCACCTTATTCTCCTCTAATTCCACCTTAGACGATTCCCACTCTACCCCTCCTACCCCTGCACCTCCTACTGAACCTATGCACTTTCCTATAATCTCCACTCGCAGGGTTGCCGGTGTGTTATCCAGGTTGGATGTGAGTAAGGCGCATGGACCGGACGGAATGCCCCCTCGTGTTCTGAAGGAGTGTGCTGAAGCCCTGGCCCCTGTGCTTGCTCGCCTCTTTCGCCTTTGCCTCAAAACCAAAACTTTTCCTTCTTCTTGGAAGCATGCCTTGGTTCAGCCCATCCCGAAGAAGGGTGACCATTCTAATCCCTCTAACTATCGCCCCATTGCCCTAACTTCATCCCTCTCTAAGATTTTCGAAACTATCTTGAACTCCCATTTTCTCCGTCACCTTGAACGCCTTTCTCTTTTGTCGGATCACCAGTATGGCTTTCGCCAGGCGAGATCTACTGGTGATCTGCTCTCCTATTGCACCCATCTTTCGTCATCCTCTCTTCGGGATTATGGGGAAACTTTTGTCGTGGCCCTCGACATCTCCAAAGCATTTGACAGGGTATGGCACAAGTCTTTGCTATCTAAACTTCCCTCTTTTGGTTTCTCTCCCCCACTTTGTTCTCTCATCTCTAGCTTCCTTGAGAATCGATCCATGGCAGTTGTTGTCGAGGGATCGATTTCTCGCTCTTTCTCTACCAATAGTGGCGTCCCACAGGGTTCTGTTCTTTCACCACTCTCTTTCTTCTTTTTATCAATGATTTACTTCACACTACAACTAATTCTATCCATTCTTACGCCGATGATTCTACTCTTCACTCTTCCTCACATTTTCCCCTTCCTCCTAACTCTCAAACTAGATCTGTTTCTAGAACTGATATCATTACTTCTATCAACGCGGATCTGTGCAGCATCTCTGAATGGGGAGATACAAACTTGGTTAAGTTCAATAGTAACAAAACTCAATATTTACCAATTACACTTTGTAAAGTAGATGATCTCCCACCAATTACATTTCAGGACGCTATCATCCTCCCAAATTCTGAAATAAATATGTTAGGCCTCACCATTTCCTCCAATATGTCCTGGAAATCACACATCTTTAGTATAACTAAAGCTGCCTCCCGAAAGTTGGGAATGCTGTACAGATGCCGCAGCTACTTCACTCCTGAGTAGTTGCTCCAAGTATATAAGGGATTCATTCGACCTAACTTGGAGTACTGCTCTCATATCTGGGGTGGCTCTTCTTCTGTCCAACTATTAGATAGGGTGGAATCAAAGGCATTTCGTCTTATTAACTCTCCTCCTTTAGTCGACAATCTCTCTCCCCTTTCTCTTCGCCGCAATGTTGCTTCACTCGCTCTCTTTTACAGGTATTTTAACGGGCAATGTTCAGGGGATTTGGCATCCTGTGTACCGCCGGTAAGGCCGTGGGTTCGTAACACACGTCTTGCCCGCGGTGCCCACCATTTCTCTGTGGATATCGGTCACACGAGAATAACCCGTTATAGTACCTCCTTCTTTCCTCACACAACCAAACTGTGGAATGCTCTGCCTTCTTCTGTGTTTCCATGCTCTTACAATCTGTCTCACTTTAAAAAGCTGGTTTTCCGGCATCTTCGTGGTGTAGATTAATACACTATAACGTTTTTTTCTATATTTTCAATTTCTTTCCGTTCATTTTTTTTTCGCCCCCCAGACTCCGTTGTGGGTCGTTTGACCTGTGCCCGGGTGGGCTAATTCCCGTAAAAAAAAAAAATATATATATATATATTTTACAATGTCAGTTCTCTCCTACGATCTCTGGTCTTTAACCCTATGCATTAGTGATCATGTGGTCGTGGAGCATAAGACATTTTTTTCATGATTATATTTATTTTTTCACTTACATTTCCGACAATGTATATCGTATCGCCAGCTAATATCCATTCTCTCTAAATGTGTGTGTGTGTGTGTGTGTGTGTGTGTGTGTGTGTGTGTGTGTGTGTGTGTCCAATCTACAGAGCATTAGATTATAGAAGATAGTTTTGCCAATCATAAATTATAATTATAATCAATGATATTATAGGTGTGGAGGAGAGTAGACAAGTTGGCGGATGTTATAATATTGGATATAATCGCTTTTGTAATTATACGTGAATTATAGAGGTGAAGCAATAGTGTCTAAATCAAATATACCTTTGATAATTAGTTATGATTGTTGAAGGAAGTGAAGGTTGGGATGCAGGTGACATGCTCATCAGGTGACATGTTCATCAGATGGCATGTTCATCAGGTGTCTTGTTCATCAGGTGTCATGTTCATCAGGTGACATGTTCATCAGGTGTCATGTTCATCAGGTGTCATGTTCATCAGGTGTCATGTTCATCAGGTGACATGTTCATCAGGTGTCATGTTCATCAGTGTCATGTTCATCACGTGTCATGTTCATCAGGTGTCATGTTCATCACGTGTCATGTTCATCAGGTGTCATGTTCATCACGTGTCATGTTCATCAGGTGACAGTGACAGTCATCTTATTTGTTGTATTCATGTCATTTTATTGTCCTGTCATGTTCTTTGTTTATAATGATTTGGTTATAGTGTTGCAAGTATTATATATTTTTATGAGACTTCTGAGTTTTATAGTTCATTATACCTTGAAGTTTGTTATTATGTTAAAGTAACTCCAATAGTTCTGTAAGTTCCTGAGGCTGTATCCATGTTTTGTATTTTTGTCTGTAATATCTGTACAATGTTTACCTCCAAGATACAGCCAACACACACACACACAAACACACACACACGATTCACCATTATAGATTGATAAATACAGGTGTTGGCCAGAATCACCAACACTACATGATCTAGATACTGGGATCAGCAGTGACATAAGCAAGTTTGCGGATGACACCAAAATAGGGCGGCAGATTAATTCAGGGCAGGATGCAAATGCACTACAGGAGGATTTAAATAAACTGCAGGAGTGGTCAGAAAAATGGCAAATGAAATTCAACACCAGCAAGTGCAGCGTACTTAATATTGGAAGAACAAATACTGTCAATGTATACAGCCTTAACAACATCAACCTAGAGAAGTCGACTTGTGAAAAAGACTTAGGTGTACTTGTAAGCCCGGATCTGCGGCCTAGAAAACAGTGCGTTAATGTTCGGAATAAGGCAAGCAGAGTATTGGGTTTTATATCGAGAAGTGTAAGTAACAAGAGTGCGGAGGTCATATTGCAATTATACCTTGCGCTAGTCAGGCCGCACCTCGATTATGCTGTTCAGTTCTGGTGCCTTTATTATAGAATGGATATCAATTCACTGGAGTCGGTGCAGCGAAGAATGACGAAAATGATTCCGGGACTTAGAAACCTTCCATATCAAGATAGGTTAAAGAAACTAAACTTGCATTCCCTAGAAAGACGAAGAGTGCGGGGAAATATGATAGAAGTATTTAAGTGGGTGAAAGGAATCAATAAAGGCGATATAGATAAAGTTCTTATAATATCCGGGCAGGATAGGAGTCGTAGCAACGGATTTAAGTTGGAGAAGTTTAGGTTTAGGAGGGAGATAGGAAGGAACTGGTTCACAAATAGGGTGGTGGACGAGTGGAACAAGCTTAGCAACTTTGTAGTAAGTGCTGGAACGCTGGAAAGTTTTGAAAGGAGGCTAGATAAATTCATGGATGATATAGAGTGGTAGTAACTCTTGAGAGGAGCTGCCATGCACAGACCAACCGGCCTATTGCAGACTCCTTATGTTCTTATGATTATTGTTGGTGATCTTGACGTGTTCTCCATCACAGTCTTGTCTATAGGTTTACTTTCTTCCCTCCCTTCTTTACCCCCTCCCTCTCTCTCTCTCTCCCTCCCTCCCTCCCTCCCTCCTTCCACTCTCTCCGTCCTTCTCCTGTCATCTTCCACCGCCCGTGAAGACACTCTGATACTCCTTGTAGCTATATGACAGTGACAAGAGATCTTCAGTAACTGTCTAATCATGATTCAGTTGTTGACAGTTCATTAACTAACAGTCTAATGAACTGTCAAGAAGTGAGTGTGAGATGTATTTCCCAACTACTGTTACATTAGCACAATGAATCTCTCCGTGTAGTAACAAGCAGTTCAGGTCATCACTAGGAACTTTATGCAACACTGGTGGACATAAACATATTGTACAATTCATGTCAGGTATAAGTCAGGTCACGTCATGTATAGGTCAGGTCAAATTAGGTATAGATCAGGTCACGTCAGGTATAGGTCATGGCACGTCAGGTATAGGTTATGTCAGGTCAGGTATAGGTCAGGCCATGTATATGTTAGGTCATGTCGAGTATAGGCCAGGTCAAGTCAGGTATAAGTCATGTCAGGTCAAGTGTAAAAGCTCAACTAACATACAAAAGAAACACAAATTTAAAAACTAAGTTCAAACACAATACTGTCTCATCATCACCCTGCAACACACAACACATTATCACTGCAACACAAACACAGTGGCTAGGATTATGTATTTACGTAATATATGTAACACTGACTAACACATAAACCCATTACTTTAAACACTTGATAACGCATGAGGAACAGTATATACAGCTTAGGTTAGGTTAGGTGTGTTGTATGTCCTTGGGGTACTTTGTCCTAGGAGTGTTTTTGTCCTGGGGGGGGGGGGGATATTGTCCTAGGAAAGATTTTGTCCAAGGGGATTTTGATCTAGGAGAGCTTCTGTCCTAGGAGTGATTTTGTCCTAGGAACATAACATAAGAATGGAGGAAACCGCAGCAATAGGCCCATGCTAGGCAGTCCTATTTACACCCAGCCCCTATTGCTCATATATCCATCTAACCTATGTTTGAAGCTATCCAGCGTATTCGAGTTAATGATGATGTTTGGTAACTCGTCCACTACTCTATTTCCAAACCAATGTTTACCTATTTCGCGCCTAAATCTAAATTTGTCTAATTTAAAACCATTGTTACGAGTTCGCTCCTGGCTGGATAGTTTGAGTACTTTTGTTATATCATCTTTGTTTTGCCGTGACTTCCATTTATACGCATCGTTCTTATCGCCCCTCACTCTACGTCTCTCGATGGAGTGCAAATTAAGATGCTTTAACCTGTCTCTATACTCAAGGTTCCTAATGCTCGGGATTAGTCTTGTCATTCTCCTCTGAATTCTTTCTGGGGATTCTACAGTATATCCATTCTGTGATACGGTGACCAGAACTGAACTGCGTAGTCCATGTGCGGTCTCACAAGCTCAAGATATAGTTTTAGGATAACCTCGCTAGTCTTGTTACTAACTCTCCTTTGTATGAACCCAAGTACTTTGTTAGCCTTGTCTCGAGCTAATACACATTGTTGACTCGGAGGGATTTTGTCCAGCACTCTCCTACTCGTCATCATATAAGTGTAATTATAATCTTGTGAAGAATATTTCAATGTTTAGAAATTTTTCACAATTCTACCTGTCTGTACCTGTTGTCACACCATATGACGGTGATTGACAGGTGATGAACAAGACATCCAGGTAACTCTCACTTATTGACTTACCTGTTGTAATCACTCTAATCTAATGGTAATAAGGTTATGGAGGTGCTATCTACTCTTAGTCGAATTGCCTTGTTTGTGATCATTGTTGGTATAATTATCTGCACTGCATACATTGATTGTATACCTATACTGTTTATAGACATGACAAGTCAGTGAACTTGTATGAAAAATTTACTGCAAATATCTATCTATCTCTCTCTGTCTGTCAGTCTGTCTGTCTGTCTAGACCACACTGGTGGATAACTCGCCAAACCACACTGGTGGGTCACTAACCAAGACCACACTGGTCATCACTGGCCAAGACCACACTGGTGGATCACTGGCCTAAGAATACCCAGTATCAAAGATAAAATAATTGAAGTCAACCTCATGATAGCCCTGAGGCTTCTGCGTGGTGATCCTGATAACATTGCTTCTAAGGAACTGCTGGAATATATGAGTCATGAAACTGGTGAATCTATTGACCCAAAATACCGCTACACATATGAGGATGTTTGGACTAGACCATCTGTACAAAGCTGAGACACAGCAGCACTTCCTGCCACCCTGGCGGACAGTTCCCTTCGACATGACAACACCCTCGTACCCGCCTACACGCCTGACCACACACAATCCTTATCTCCAACACATTGCCAAAGTGAGAGCTCTTGACCACACACATAACCTGCAGACTGAAAATAACATCACACAGACCATCTACCCTGACGGCTCTCTTAACACTGCCTGTGGGAGGGCTGGAAGTGCTGCCATTGTGGCTCAGCCTAACGGTAATGTAATAGAGAAAGGAGCTTGAATTAGTAACTGGTCATCCAATCTACAAACTGAACTATTTGCCATACTCACAGCCCTGAAACTTATCCTCACTACTTGCTCTTGATACCCTAAACTCAGATTGTCACCCGCTTGTCTCTGAAGCCAGACACAAGTATATGTGTCTTGTTGACGGGGGGTCAGGATCAAGCTGCTGTGGATCCCCCCCTCACAGAGGCATCAGTCAACATAATAGAGTTGATGCCTTAGCTAAACTCGCGTCCAACAATGACAATGCTGAATACAATCTAGGAGTGTCGAATAAAACCCTAAAAACTAAAAACTATGAACAGGAAAGAACTTGTTGATAAATTTGAAGCCAATAGACAAGTGCAAACAGGCACTAGTCAATCCATTGTTTACCATGATGAGATGTATCAAGTAAAACATGTTTATGGAGCAAGTAACAAGATCACTAGATTACAAGATGTTGTAACCGCTAGACTAAGGTTAGGATATAAGTATACTGTACCTTTGGCAGTATGTTCCTCAAGCAGATGTGAACAAAATTAAATGTAAAGTGTGTGGCCAGACATATGGCAACACACTCCAACACTACGTCTTAGACTGTGAAAAAATAGAATCTAATAGGGATAGATCCAAGCGCACTGTGTATGTAATGGCATCTAGTACCTCATCATAATTTTATGTACCGCCTTAAACAATGTACTGGAAATACTCTGTAACATTCATTGCCATAATATCAAAATCACTGGGGTCTGATAAACACCCTTTGTGGCCTCTACTCTGTAATCCCGTTTATGCTACCGCTCACAGTATGAGTATGAGGTGCACAATAAACTAGCTGGTGATCGCGGTAAAATTGTAATTCAATTGGCCAAGACCACACTGGTGGATCACTGGCCAAGACCACACTGGTGGATCACTGGCCAAGACCACACTGGTGGGTCACTGGCCAAGACCACACTGGTGGGTCACTGGCCAAGACCACACTGGTGGGTCACTGGCCAAGACCACACTGGTGGGTCACTGGCCAAGACCACACTGGTGGGTCACTGGCCAAGACCACACTGGTGGATCACTGGCCAAGACCACACTGGTGGGTCACTGGCCAAGACCACACTGGTGGATCACTGGCCAAGACCACACTGGTGGGTCACTGGCCAAGACCACACTGGTGGATCACTGGCCAAGACCACACTGGTGGATCACTGGCCAAGACGTTACTCTAAACAGTTTAATTTTCCTTTTGTTGGTCAAGTCAACATTTAGGACCATTTAGGGATACAGGAGGTCAGGCGCCGCCATCTTGTTGACGTCCCGGGTCACGACATGGCCGGCCGCCCACAGTGCCACAACACGGAGGAGGGCGGCGGCACTCATGGCACTCATCACCCATGACCAGTAATCAGTGATGAGAGCAACACAAAATATAATTAAGATATAAATATTTGAGATATATAACGAATTTACACACTTGGCCACAGTACGACTGATAAGGGAGGGGGGGGGGGGATTGATGTATTTCTAGGTGATGAACTAAAATGAAGCGAGAGTATTGCTGTGACAAACATACAAGTGCCCCTACATTTAGGTGATCACAAAAACATCTTATAACTAATGTGACCTTCTCTAGCCTACTACACTCTAGGTGGCGCCGGGGAAATGCTTCTGGTGGTCATCTTGGTGTGTCCTCCCAGTCCTGGCACCTGGGCATCTCTTGTGTGGTGGTTGTGTCACCTCACTTGTGTAGGATGACTCTGACGTGTTGTATCAGCTTAAGGACTGTTGACCTCATTGCACAGGGACTTAGTACACCCATAAGAGGCCATTTAATAGGTGTTAATAATGTTGTCCTCATACCTGTGGACTGTCCGTGTATCGTACCGTCGTGTGGAGGTGTGCAGTACAGGGTGGTTCACTAGGCTGTAGAGAACCACCCTGTATGTCACCTGTTTCTCGCCCACCCTGTACTGTACTTATCCAGGTGTCAATGCTGTTGTCGTTCACTTTGCATATGTATTAAATAGGCTGAATAAATTTCTTCAATAGAATAGTTGTGCCCCAACACACTGCCGCCCACACCATGACTGAACCTCCGTCGACAGAGGTCAATTTCAACAATATTGACGCCAGCATACTTGTGTTGCTCACGTCTCCACACCCCTGCAAGGGTATTGGTAGTCGATACTGTACATCGACTCTCATGTATGAAGACTCAGTCATCTCCAGTTGACGAGAACAGTGTTAACCTGGCAGTCATAACACCTGTGGCCGGTCGTGGGGCCTCGTACCATCATCAGGGGGACGAGCCCTTACTGTCTGGTGGTCTAACAGCGCCGCTACGAGGATGACCTGTAGTCTGGCGATCCGGATGAGGCAGTGGCCTTACCCAGGAGTGATCGGGGGTGTAGGACCCGTCCTCCAGGTGCCTCCTACACACCGGAGACACATCAGTCCCTTAGGCCACCACTCTGACGGTCACCATCTGTCAGCCACTACAACGCCCTGACAACTTCATCTTGGTCTAGATATCGTCTGACACCATTAACCAACATCGAGCAGCCAAGATGGTGGATGAGAAGTTGAGGCGGGGATAACTCCTTCTGCCGGAGCCTGACACCACTGTCCTGTAGGGGTGATCAGACACAAGGATGCCTGACGGGGTCTTGTGTAGTTCATCCAACCCTTCAGGTAGTTATCCTGGTCTACATCTACGGTGGTTCATGTGTGACACAAACAAACAATGCTCTTTTAATTTATTTTTAACACGTATATGCGGCACAGGTGTTCAGGCGTCTTAAGATGGGAGTTTTAGTGTATAATTTATTTCTATTTGCAGCTAATGCCATTTACCATCTTGAAATTTGGTCTATGGAATAAACTTCACATTACGCCAGGCTGTGTGTGTCTGTTTGTGTCTATATGCCTAGTAGGGGGGAGTGTCTGGCTGAAGCTTCATCCATTGTCGTAGCTCTCAGGACTCCAAATGGAAACCTAACGACTCTCTGTTGTTTCTCTTAATGTGAAAATACCAGATGACGACAGCCACGCCCAGCCTCGTGACAACACCTGAAGCTACACGTGTCGCTTTTGGTCCCGTTCTGTCAGGGTTGAGATTTGTTCAGGTGTTTCATAAGGGTTTTTTTCTCGGGTTGTTTGTACACCTGTAAGTCATTAATTCATACATCCATCAGGTCATTCAACAAACCACAGGAGAGAAATAGATTAAACGAATCTTACGTTACTGGTTTTAAGGAAGGAAACAAAATGGCGGAAGATACAGAGTGTCCTAATACCTGCTTATTACCTGTTGATATGATCGCATTCTTCATATCAGTACACGAATACAAAAAATCTTGTTGTAATTATCAAATACAAATAGGTGGTGTATGCTTACATTATAATACAGTACAATACAATATACACCAGTACAGGTATACTCTAACACCTGCCACTCTGTCACAGGTGTGGAAATTGAAGGCTGGTACACAGGTGTCTTATTCATATATTCCTCCTACTTGTGTTCATTGTCCTCTTGTTGTCCTGCTAGATATTAATTATTTTGTTATTGTTTATCATCTTGCTGTAGTTGTCGTGGGAACATTATTTCAGCGTTTATGAAATATTTACAAAGCAATACCTGTCTTTATCCAATTAATATGTATAGAGTAATATTTGTCTTTGATCAATATTTCTAGAACGTCTGTCAAGCATTCAACAACATGTAGGCTTAGATCAGGACTTTTATCATCCCAGTGTGATCAGCGGAAAGTGATCAGCATAGTTTAATCATCGTCGTCTGATCACTCTCATGAGATCAGTTTTGAGGTCTCCATCTAGTTGTAAACATTACCTCAGTCTGAAGATTTTTGTAGTCCTCGTTATCTTGAACAGCAACAACAACAACAACAACAACTGATTAATGGACAGATTACAACATTATCCCATAACCACCACCACCACCACCACAACAACCACAACCACCACCATCACAACAACAACCACCACCACCACCACCACCATCACCACCACCACAACCATCACCACCACCACAACCACCACCACCACAACAACCACAACCACCACAACAACTACAACCACC
>NW_024753415.1:0-7501 GCF_018991925.1 Homarus americanus
GTAGTTACGCATGTTCAACATAAGTATGATTACTTATGGCAGGGTGTTCTTGTCCTTTTTCTGCCATTTACCCTATTGTGTAGGTATGACCAATCATTTATTCCATCCCCATTAATAAGTACATACCCATGGCATAAGCGTAATAAGTTATTATTAAAGAAATAGGGTAGACAATGCAAATTAGGAAAAACACGTAAAAATACACATTATTTATTACTTCCAGAACTTTCTACAATACTGTATTTAAAAAATCAAAGAATGTGAGATCACATCATTACACTTGTCAAACATATTACACAACTAAAAAATGGTGTATCAATGAGAACATTGTTGTTGCTTTCTCCTCAAACAGTTTGTTTATTCGAAGTCATTACTGACAATAATTCAGTATGTCCTCTCATCAGCCTCAGGCAGTTCCTGGCCTTAGTCTTCATTGCCAGCAGTGATTGAGAACCATGTCTGCCCATAAGTATTTTATACTTGCATATTTATCCACACTCATTGTTTTTGTTTGTTTTTTGTTTTACCTCTTGGGGTTAAATTTATCCACAGTTACAGCTCCTGACTCTATGTGGCAGTTTTGCCCATGGTCAACTTTTTTCTTTTTTTTCAAAATAGATACACTGACTTTACTTGGTATCCAAAGGTAGAATTTATCAACTATTTATTCTATTTAAGATCATGATAAGTTTCAGATGTTCTTATATTTGCTTAATTAATGAAGAAAAATTTGATCTGAAAATCTTGGAGGCAGTCCTCGTTCCTGTTGTAGATGAGTTGCCAAATTATTAATATAATTTCATTATTTAACCAAATATACGAACTTTTTGGAAACTTCTATGATCTTAAATAAGAATAAATAGTTTATTATTATAAAATTCTACCTTTGGATTGTTTATTTATCCTGACAGTGATACAGCTGAAAATAGATCCACCAATCACAATGACCTTTACATACAGCCTCCTTTTACCAAGTATGCCAGGTAAAATGGCCTGCATGAGACTCAGGTGTCGGTGATCTTTTTGTTGATTGTCTCTAAAGTTCATTTAAATTGATGAACCCCGAGATTCAGACTCTCGTGAACCCGAAGCAGTAGACACTGATACATTAGTCTGTCCATAAATGCTTGGATTAAGAGACTGATTCGGGGTTCATATTCAGATGAGAGGCGACACGACTTTTTTGGGTGACTGCACATGTACAGTATAGTTTTGTGTAAAAAAATCCTACCTCAAAAGGGTAAAGGCAGAAATTTGTAGGGTATCCTTGTACTGTATCTATGAAACTGCTACACAGGTTATTAGGGTTATTATCTACTTTATTACATACATGTTCAGTACTGTACTTGCCAGGAGTGCCAGAGATGCGTGGACCATTCAGGACTAGAGGGCTAACAGGTCATCAGTGGTGAAGAGAAGAAAGTAAAAGTATAAGTTTTTATTAACAAGGAAGTAAATGAGAAATTGAGAATGTGATTGTCAGTCAGCTGGAAGTGTGTGTGCTAATTGTCTCTTACTTTAACAGAAATGTCCAGACCAGCCTCTTTTGGTGAGGAGAACTGACCCTGTGACAGACATGTTCAGAACAAGGCTGTAGCGGAGAGGTTCTTCTGTCCAAGCTCAAATCAAACTTTTTCGCTTTCAGAGTATACCTGTGACTTCTCTAGTGCTTACTGTTGTTTTTGCTTTAATAATACACAGTACAATGCTATGCTTTCGAGTTTTCCCATCCTCACCAGGGAGGTTTTCTCAGTGCTAATTTTAGAAGCTCGGTAAACAATGGGGCTTTACTAAGCAAGGTGTTTTTGTTTTTTCACCAACAGTAATTAGTCTTTATTATTATGTGCTAATGAAATCTAGTGGTCAACACCATCTCGGTTTTGATGCTGCCAACTCTCTTGGTCAGTACCATTTGAGGTTAAAGCTTTTTCTGCTAACATCCTCGTATCCACTATTATGTTTTCTAACAGCTGATTGGCTTAGTAGATGTATAGACATAAGTAATATCTTTGGTCGAAATCAATCAAAATAAATAATATTTTTCAGTGAACATCTTGCTTCCACAATTATTACAAACTGAACACATGAAACTCTCACCTGGAAATGCCTAGATCTCTTTATCAGTCATCTTACTCCAGTGAGCCACAGTACTCCAGTGACCACCTTACTCCAGTGGCCTTATCCAGTGAACACCTAATTCCATGACCACCTTACTCCAGTGACCACCTTACTCCAGTGACCACCTTATTCCATGACCACCTACTCCATGACCACCTTTACTCCAGTGACCACCTTACTCCAGGACCACCTTAATCCAGTGACCACCTTACTCCAGTGACCACCTTACTCCATAACCACCTTACTCCATGACCACCTTACTCCAGTGACCCCTTACTCCAGTGACCACCTTAATCCAGTGGCCACCTTACTCCAGTGACCACCTACTCCAGTGACGACCATACTCCAGTGACCACCTTACTCCATGACCACCTTTACTCCAGTGACCACCTTACTCCAGTGGCCACCTTACCCAGTGATGACCATACTCCAGTGACCACCTACTCCAGTACACTCATCTATGGTCACCTTACTCCAGTGACCACCTTACTCCAGTGGCCACCTTACTTTATACCATCTTACTCTAGTGACCACCTTACTCCAGTGACCACCTTACTCCATGATCACCTTACTCCAGTGACCACCTTACCCAGTGCACACCTTTTTATGACCATCTTACTCTAGTGACTACCTTACTCCAGTGACCACTACTCCAGTGGCTCCACCTTTACTCCAGTGACCACCTTACTTTATGACCATCTTACCTAGTGACCACCTTACCCAGTGACCACCTTACTCCATGATCACCTTACTCCAGTGACCTTCACTCCAGTGGCCACCTTACTCCAGTGACGACTACTCCAGTGACCACCTTACTCCAGTGGCCACCTTACTCCATGATCACCTTACTCCAGTGACCACCTTACTCCAGTGGCCACCTTTTACTCCAGTGACCACCTTACTCCAGTGACCATTACTCCATAGTCACCTTACTCCAATGACCACCTTACTCCAGTGACCACCTTACTTTATGACCATCTTACTCTAGTGACCACCTTACCCATGGCCACCTTACTCCATGACCACCTTACCCAGTGACCACCTTACCCAGTGACCACCTTATCCAGTGACCACCTTACTCCACATCTGTCTTTACCCAGTGACCACCTTACCTCCAGTGACCACCTTACTCCATGATCACCTTACTCCAGTGACCACTACTCCAGTGGCCACCTACTCCAGTGACCATCTTACTCCAGTGGCCACCTTACTCCAGTGACCAATTTTACATGACCACTTACTCCATGACCACTTACTCCAGTGACCACCTTACTCCAGTGGCCACCTTACTCCAGTGACGACCATACTCCAGTGACCACCTTACTCCATGACCACCTTACTCCAGTGACCACCTTACTCCAGTGACGACTATACTCCAGTGACCACCTTACTCCAGTGACCACCTTTACTCCATGATCACCTTACTCCAGTGACCATTTACTCCAGTGGCCACTTATCCAGTGACCACCTTACTTTATGACCATCTTACCCATGACCACCTTAACTAAGTGACCACTCCAGTGGCCACCTTACTCCAGTGACGACCATACTCCAGTGACCACCTTACTCCATGACCACCTTAATCCAGTGACCACATTACTCCAGTGACCACCTTACTCCATGGCCACCTTACTCCAGTGACCACCTTACTCCATAGTCATTTTACTCCAGTGGCCACCTTACTCCAGTGACCACCTTACTTTATGACCATCTTACTCCATGACCACCTTAATCAAGTGACCACCTTACTCCAGTGACCACCTTTACTCCAGTGGCCACCTATCCAGTGACGACCATACTCCAGTGGCCACCTTACCCAGTGACCACCTTACTCCATGACCATGTTACTCCATGACCACTTTTAATCAAGTGACCACTCCATCCAGTGGCCACCTTACTCCAGTGACGACCATACTCCAGTGACCTTCACTCCAGTGACCACCTTACTCCAGTGACCACCTAACTCCAGTGACCACCTTACTCCAGTGACCACCTTACTTTATGACCATCTTACTCCATGACCACTCTGAATCAAGTGACCACCTTTACTCCAGTGACCACCTTACTCCAGTGGCCACCTACTCCAGTGACGACCATACTCCAGTGCACCTTTACCCAGTGACCACCTTTACTCCAGACCACCTTACCATGACCATCTTACTCCATGACCACCTTAATCATGCACACCTTACTCCAGTGACCACCTTTACTCCATAGTCACCTTACTCCAGTGACCACTTTACTCCAGTGGCCACCTTACTCCAGTGACCACCTTACTTTATACCATCTACCAGTGACCTTACTCCAGTGACCACCTTACTCCAGTGACCAATTTTACTAGTGACCATCTTACCCAGGACCACCTTACTCCAGTGACCACCTACTCCAGTGACCACCTTTACTCCAGACCACCTTACTCCAGTGACCACCTTACTTTTTTATGACCATCTTACTCCAGTGACCACCTTACTCCAGTGACCACCTTAATCAAGTAACCACCTTACCCAGTGACCACCTTGCCCAGTGGCCACCTTTACTCAGTGACCAGTGACCACCTTATATTTGTGACCATCTTACCCATGACCACCTTAATCAAGTGACCACCTTACACCAGTGACCACCTTACTCCATAGTCACCTTACTCCAGTGACCACCTACTCCAGTGGCCACCTTACTCCAGTGACCACCTTACTTTATGACCATCTACTCTAGTGACCACCTTACTCCAGTGACCACCTTTACTCCAGTGACCACCTTACTCCATAGTCACCTTACTCCAGTGACCATCTACTCCAGTGGCCACCTTACTCCAGTGACCACCTTACTTTATGACCATCTTACTCCTGACCACCTTAATCAAGTGACCACCTTACTCCAGTGACCACCTTACTCATAGTCACCTTACTCCAGTGACCACCTTATTCCAGTGGCCACCTTACTCCAGTGACCACCTTACTTTATGACCATCTTACTCTAGTGACCACCTTTACTCCAGTGACCACCTTACTCCAGTGACCACTTTTACTCCAGTGACCACCTTACTTTTATGACCATCTTACTTAGTGACCACCTTACTCCAGTGACCACCTTACTCCAGTGACCACCTTACTCCAGTGACCAGCTTACTTTATGACCATCTTACTCTAGTGACCACCTTACTCCAGTGACCACCTTACTCCAGTGACCTTACTCCAGTGACCACCTTACTTTATGACCATCTTACCTAGTGACCACCTTACTCCAGTGACCACCTTACTCCAGTGACCACCTTACTCCAGTGACCACCTTACTCCAGTGACCACCTTATTTATGACCATCTTACTCTAGTGACCACCTTACTCCAGTGACCACCTTACTCCAGTGACCACCTTACCCAGTGACCACCTTACTTTATGACCATCTTACTCTAGTGACCACCTTACTCCAGTGACCACCTTACTCCAGTGACCACCTTACTCCAGTGACCACCTTACTCCAGTGACCACCTTACTTTATGACCATCTTACTCTAGTGACCACCTTACCCAGTGACCACCTTACTCCAGTGACCACCTACTCCAGTGACCACCTTACTTTATGACCATCTTAATCAAGTGACCACCTTACTCCAGTGACCACCTTACTCCAGTGACCACCTTACTCCAGTGACCACCTTACTTTATGACCATCTTAATCAAGTGACCACCTTACTCCAGTGACCACCTTACCCAGTGACCACCTTACTCCAGTAACCACCTTACTTTATGACCATCTTACTCTAGTGACCACCTTTACTCCAGTGACCACCTTACCCAGTGACCACCTTACTTCAGTGACCACCTTACTCCAGTGACCACTCTTACTCCAGTGACCACTGCACTTCATGACCACCTTTACTCCAGTGACCACCTTACTCCAGACGACCATACTCCAGTGACCACCTTACTCCAGTGACCACCTTACTCCATGATCACCTTACCCATGACCACCTTACTCCAGTGACAACTTTACTCAGTGACCACCTTACTCCAGTACACCTTACTCCAGTGACCACCTTACTCCAGTGACCACCCTTCCATCTATGATCACCTTACTCCAGTGACCTTACTCCAGTGACCACCTTATCTACAGTGATCAACTTTATCCATTTTACAGACCATCTTACTCCATGACCACCTTAATCATGACCACCTTACTCCAGTGACCACCTTACTCCAGTGACCACCTTACTCCAGTGACGACCATACTCAGTGCCACCTACTCCAGTGGCCACCTTACTCCAGTGACCACCTTACTCCATGACCATCTTACTCCATGACCACCTTAATCATGACCACCTTACTCCAGTGACCACTTTACCCATGACCATCTTACTCCATGACCACCTTTAATCATGACCACCTTACTCCAGGCCACCTTACTTTATGACCATCTACTCCATGACACCTTACTCCAGTGACCACCTTACTCCAGTGACCACCTTACTCCAGTGACCACCTTACTTTATGACCACCTTACTCCAGTGACCACCTTACTCCATTGACGACCATACCCAGTGGCCACCTACTCCAGTGGCCACCTACTCCAGTGACCACCTTACTATGACCACTCTTACTCCATGACCACCTTAATCAAGTGACCACCTTACTCCAGTGACCACCTTACTCCATAGTCACCTTATCTCCAGTGACCACTCCATTCCAGTGGCCACCTTACTCCAGTGACCACCTTACTTTATGACCATCTTACTCCATGACAACTTTAATCAAGTGACCACCTTACCCAGTGACCACCTTACTCCATAGTCACCTTACTCCAGTGACCACCTACTCCAGTGGCCACCTTACTCCAGTGACCACCTTACTTTATGACCATCTTACTCAGTGACCACCTTACTCCAGTGACCACCTTACCCAGTGACCACCTTACTTTATGACCATCTTACCCAGTGACCACCTTTACTCCAGTGACCACCTTTACTCCAGTGACCACCTTACCCAGTGACCACTCATTTTATGACCATCTACTCCAGTGACCACCTTACTCCAGTGACCACTCAATCAAGTGACCACCTTTACTCCAGTGACCACTTGCTCCAGTGGCTACCTTACTTCAGTGACCAGTGACCACTTATTTTATGACCATCTACTCATGACCACTCTTAATCAAGTGACCACCTTACACCAGTGACCACCTTACTCCATATAGTCACCTTACTCCAGTGACCACCTACTCCAGTGGCCACCTTACTCCAGTGACCACCTTACTTTATGACCATCTTACTCTAGTGACCACCTTACTCCAGTGACCACCTTACTCCAGTGACCACCTTAATCAAGTGACCACCTTACTCCAGTGACGACCATCTCCAGTGACCACCTTACTCCAGTGACCACCTTACTTTA